>NW_023459121.1:53640-74844 GCF_013731165.1 Rhagoletis pomonella | reverse complement strand
TAGGGATTATAACCCTTACTAAGTAGAATTCTCCTTTCTGTGTTGCCGCAAAAGGGGACCGGAAGTATTTTTGCGCAGAACTTCTTTCTGCGTAGGCGACCTTCGGCCGCACTTAAGGATTATAACCCTTACTAAGTAGAATTCTCCTTTCTGTATTGCCGGAAAAGAAGGGCGGACGTATTTTTGCGCAGAACTTTTCTCTTTTCTCTGCGCTTAGGGATTAAAACCCTTACTAAGTAGAAGTAAATAATTCATATTAGAAAAAACGAAATTATCCATATGCACACTTTCGTTAGAAAACCGAAATAATGCGTATAACAAAAACCGAAATAATGTATGCATGCACAATTTCAGTTCAAAACCGAAATAATGCATATGGCTAAAACCGAAATAAAGCATACATGCACAGTTTCGGATGAAAACCGAAATAATGCATATGTGAAAGACGAAGGTATGCATACATGCACAGTTTCGTTTAAAAACCGAAATAATGCATATAACAAAAACCGAAATAATGCATGCATGCACAGTTTCGGTTGAAAACCGAAATAATGCATATGAAAAACCCGAAGTAATGCATACATGCACAGTTTCGGTTGAAAACCGAAATAATGCATATGAGAAAATACCGAAATTATGCATATGCATACTTTCGTTTTAAAAGCGAAATAATGCATATGAAAAAAAACGAAGTAATGCATACATGCACAGTTTCGGTTTAAAACCGAAATAATGCATATGGTAAAAACCGAAATAAAGCATACATGCACAGTTTCGGTTGAAACCGAAATAATGTCTAAATGCACAGTTTCCATATGCGCAATTTCGGTGCCCCATCCAAGGACATATGTACATATGTATATTAATTTGATCTATAAACCTGCTGCTATAACGGTCGGCCCGAGCAATTTCATCAGGGTGCGCTTACTCAATTTCGCAGTCTTTCTATGTATTACAGGACGTTAGCATAAGCGGTTCCATAGATAAGCGATATAAGAAGTTCAGTTTTCAAGGGAGGTGCCACGCCCCCTTTTCCAACACCTACCACTTTTCGCCAAAAGTTCGGTATTGGTAACATAAGTAGGTGTGTAAAATTCCAGGGCGTTAGCATAAGCGGTTCCAGAGATAAGCGATATGAGAACTTCAGCTTTTATGGGAGGTGCCACGCCTCCTTCTCCATTACCTACCATTTTTCACCAAAATTACGGTATTGATAACATAAGTAGCTGTGTCGAATTTCAGGACGTCAGCATAAGCGGTTCCAGAGATAAGCGATATGAGAAGTTCAGTTTGTATGAGAGGTGCCACGCCCTCTATTCCCTTACCTACCAATTTTTGCCCAAAGTATGGTATTGATAACGTAAGAAGCTGTGTCAAATTTCAGGACGTCACCATAAGCGCTTCCAAAAATAAGCGATATTAGAAGTTCATTGTGTATTGGAAGTGGCACGTAGCGGTCATACGAAATACATTTCAATTTTATGTGTACATATAGTATATCCTTCTCACGGTGTTACGAATATCCCGATCCCACCGCCTCCTATCGTGTAAATTTTTAGTCCAAATATTTATTTTCAACTGGCTAACATATGTTCTAAATATGAGCCAAATCAGCAAGTAAATGCAATTTTATTAAAACTTTCCTGACCCCTGCGCCACCTAGAGAGCAAATTTTTGGTGCGAATATTTCTTTTCGAAGTACTGATATATGTTCCCAATATGAACCAAATCGGTCCAGCCGTTTAGTAGTTTAGAGACATACAATATACAGAAAACTCTATGGAATTGTGAAATTTGTACGTCGCAGGTTTCTTAATTTTTTGGCAACAACAACAAAAAGTTTCGAATTTTTTAAAATCGAAAAACCTTCCACACTGAAGGTCCAAAAAAGTACTTTTTACAGAATTGAAATCGGTTCAGCCGTTTGGTCAGGCATTGCCGTCATACTAAAAACATTTCATTTTTTAGATTAATTAATTGGTAAGACGTCTCCACAACACAAACAAAAATAACATAAACAAAAAAAACACAAACAACAATACCACAAACAAAAATGTCACACTCATAAATATCATACACATAAATGACACATTTAAATAATAACCCGGAACCAACAACTTAATGAAGGTTATAATCACTAAGTGCGGCCGAAGGCCGCCTACGCTGGAAGGTGTTCTCTGCAAAAGGTGTTCAGCCCCGTTACTTCGCAAAACAGAAATAGAATTCTACTTAGTGAGGGTTATAATCCCTAAGCGCAGCCGAAGGCCGCCTACGTAGGAAGGTGTTCTCTGCCAAAGGTGTTCGGCCCCTTTTCTTCGCAAAACAGAAAGAGAATTCTACTTTGTGAGGGTTATAATCCCTAAGCGCAACCGAAGGCCGCCTACGCAGAAAGGTGTTATCTGACGAAGGTTCGGAGAATGCTACTTAGTGAGGGTTATAATCCCTAAGTGCTGCAGAAGGCCGCCTACGCAGAAAAGTGTTACAAAACAGAAGGAGAATTCTACATTGTGAGGGTTATAATCCCGAATAATGTTCTATGCAAAAGTGTTCAGCGCCTTTTCTTCGCAAAACAGAAAGAGAATTCTACTTAGTGAGGGTTATAATCCCTAAATGCGGCCAAAGGCCGCCTACGCAGAAAGGTGTTCTATGCAAAAGGTGTTCAGCGCCTTTTCTTCGAAAAACAGAAAGAGAGTTCTACTTAGTGAGGGTTATAATACCTAAACGCTGCCGAAGGCCGTCTACACAGAAAGGCGTTATCTGCAAAAGTTGTTCAGCCCCTCCTCTTCGCAAAACAGAAAGAGAATTCTACTTAGTGAGGGTTATAGTCCCTGAATGCGGCCGAAGGCAGCCTACGCAGAAAGGTGTTCTCTGCAAAAGGTGTTCAGCCCCTTTTCTTCGCAAAACAGAAAGATAATGCTACTTAGTGAGGGTTATAATCCCTAAATGCGGCGGAAGGCCGCCTTCGCAGAAAGGCTTTCTCTGCAAAATGTGTTCAGCCTCTTTTCTTCGCAAAACAAAGAGAGTTCTACTTTGTAAGGGTTATAATCCCTAAGTGCGGCCGAAGGCCGCCTACGCAGAAAGGTGTTCTCTGCAAAATGTGTTCAGCCCCTTTTCTTATCAAAACAGAAAGATAATTCTAATTTGTGAGGGTTATAAACCCTAAGCGCAGCCGAAGGCTGCCTAAGCAGAAAGCTGTTCTCTGCAAAAGGTATTCAGCTCATTTTCTTCGCAAATAAAGTGGCAGCACTCATTTTCTTCCATCTTATTTATATTAATTTTACAAAATTGGTGTACCCAAGTAATGTTGGACCAGCATATGGCTGGAAGATCGATTGCATCGAAGAAGAGTAAAACTTATCGAGATGTAGATACTAGACTAGAAATTCTTGTGGCAAGGTATGATTCTGGCGGTTATCTACTGCAGTATATTAAAGCTGTTGCATATAATCTTTCTTCATAAGTTAATGTTGATTAGCGTAATAGATGAAGTAAATGCAAAGTAATAAAATAAAGTTCAAAGCATATTATTATTTGTGGTATCATTTACTTGTGTTATTTATGTGTATGATATTTATTGGTGGTATTTTTGTTCGTGTTATTTTTGTGTGTTATTTTTATTTATGCTGTTTTTGCTTGTGTTGTGGAGACATGGAACCGTCTATAAGCGACCATCAGGTCAAGGTGAAGGGAAAGTGTTTTCAGTTCTGGCTTTAATTCAAGCCTAAGGGCCAGTTTCTCAAAGTCTGGTTAACACTAACTACAGGATAAACATCGTTATCGACTCCCTGTTATATGCTATGGAGTCGATCACGTCGATAACGATGTTTAACCTGCAGTTAGTATTAACCAGATATTGAGAAAATGACCCTTAGGCTTGAATTAAAGCCAGAACTCTCAACTACTGTACCTGAAAACACTTTCCCTTCATCTTGACCTGATGCTCGCTTATAGACATTTATTGAACCAAAAAAAATATGGAAGAAAATGCGTAACACTATACAAAATTCTCTAAATATTGTGATTTAATAGTTTGAAATTTTGATGACCATTTTTTGAAGTTTCGTTAATTTTTGTGAAATATTGTGCGAGCTTTGAAACTTTTATTTATGTGGCTGCTGTTATAAATGAAAATTATTTAAAACTAGCAGACCCGGCGAACTTCGTCCCACCGAAAATTGTATTTTTAATTTAAACATTTTAGTCCAACAGCTTCGCCAACAATCCACATTATCGATTTGTACTGGCACATTCATCGGCTAAGACTATGGTTTGGTGGTCGTTTGCCGCCTTAAATAACCGAACGAAAGTATTATGTCCATAAGAAATTCCCTTGTAGCAACAATGATCCGGATCTATAGTGAATGTGCCCTGAAAACTTTAACTTATAGGTGGTGGCAATTTCAAAATGAATGCGTATCCTTGTTCAAGAGAAATACAATATACATAAATAGACTGAGATGAAATACTTTAAAAGCCAGTTTCGCGATAGGAATTTAAGTGAAAAAATTATTTTTTTCTGTCAGGTTCTATTACCTTGTTTATACCAACACATAAAGCGCCTTGTCCCAGTTCGATGTGATTCAAAACGGAAGCATAAACCAACTTTCAATACGCTCAGAAATTCAAAAGTGTATTGACTCGAATTTGTTTTCAAATCGCTTTTTTATTTCTCACATCGGTTAGAAAACAGGTATAAACAATTACTCATTTGACACGAAGTGAAAAAAGGCTGGTTTTCTTTATACGGACCGTTTTAAATCTGAATTATTATTATAACAAATTTGAATTCTTGTCCGCTTCCATTTCGGTCCACCGCGCAAATTAATTCTTTAAGAAATATCGAATAAAAATAACAATATTGTTTACTTTTGAATACGGTTTCAGCAAGTGCGCTATAACGACACAGGTATAAATGTTTGAAAGAAATGTGTGTTGAGTCAAATCAGCTTTTTGTTAATGCGGTTCTTGCGTATGCATAAACAAGGTATATATAAAATTCAATTAAGAAAATAAATTTTCATTAAATTGCTTCCATGAAACTGGCTTTTAAGGTATTTCGACAGATGGTGATTTGAGATTTACCACTGCACAACTCAACCCTGGTTTCTTCGAATGAAGCTTTAACGCATAATAATATTGGCAAATCACATCCATTGGGCCAATCGTAATACACGAGAGTTCGATATACTAAATGGTGCAACAGGTCGATTTAGTCTGACATTTACGGCACCTTTTTTAGTAACAACTCCACCTCAGCACCACCTGGCAATTGGACTACCTTTACCGTTTCCAATACATGTTTTGAATATTCGCCAAATCAGATCATAAAAAAGATTTTAAGTAATAACTCAACTCCAGCGCCAACTGGCGGATTAAATTGTGAAACTAAACTATCCAGAGACCCATTTAGGACAGAAGAATTATATACACATTCAAAGATAAGTAAAAGTCAGTATGTTTGTATTTTTCAAGCCCTCTTTTCACAGAGCCCATTTTTCTCAATGAGTATGGGATTAATTTCCTATATCCCCATACGAAGTGTTCCAGTACTGTACCATGAACCCTTTTAGAGATATTCAATATGAAATTCGGCTTGTATGGTAGGTGCCACGTCCTGTTTTGCAATAGCTCCATATTTTCTCCATGACTATGCGATTAATTTCATATATCACCACACCAAGTTCCAGTACACTACCACGAACAATTCTAGAGATATGCAATAAGAAAAATTCGACTTGTATGGGAGGTGCCGCGCCCGTATAAAGTTCCAGTACTCTACCATGAACACTTCCAGAGATACTTATTATGAAATATTCGGTTTGTATGGGAGGTGCTAGGGATGGAAAGTTTTGAAAAATAATCGATTCTCGAATCTTATTTAAACCTTACGATTCTTGGAATCGGATAATCGACGGCGAGATTCGAATTATTCGATTCTAATCGATTCTTTATTTCAATCTTTCTTTCAGTTGAAAAGTCTATAAAAACGGCCATCAATCATAGCTAATAATGATATTAAATATAATGAATCAGTTAATATTATTATAACCAGAGTTTAAATAGTAAATTTGTGGAAAAACTGCTTCATTTGCTATAAAAGGTGTGACTGACACATATTCACGATACTGTTTGATATGGAAAGTAAATAAATTTTAATTCCCTCCTTAAAATTGCTTATTTTCATAAATTCATGTCTACCATTTGCCAATTAGTCTTACTTAACCCTTCTGCAATGTTTGGGTCAAATTGACAGAGTTAGGCAATTTTAAATAAGCGGCGGTGTTGTTTATTCGTTAAATGCATAATCAGCTATAGTTTTGCAAAAAATAAAAGGGTTTTTGTTTTATTTTTTTTTTCTAGAAGCCAACATAGTTTTTTCATCCACCCAGAGTGTTTCTGGGTCCAAATTATTACTTAGTATTTAAGGGCAACTTTGAACAGGTAAGAATACAGCACTTGCCGATAAAGTGTCTGCCTATGATAAATAAAATACTAACTGAATAAAATCTTTTTTTTTTCTTAAAATTTAATTATTTCTATGGAAATTATGGTACAAACGAAAAATGTCATACGGCAACCATAGTCAGCACACACTAAAGTAAACAAACTGCATATTAATGGCAAATTAACGAAAAATAAACTCAACAAACGTTGTGCTTATTAAATTTACTCACTTTTTCGTTGTATAATAGCATTAATAATATAATTTGCAATAAATAACTCAAAAAGGCTATATTTTCTTTTGTTTATTTACAAGCATGTGTTTGTGATCAGCTGATTTTCTTACTTGCAAGTTTTAGCTGGAAAAAATTTTTCCAGCAAAAATTTGCAGCTCTCTTTCACATTTGGCTCTCTCAATTTCCCCTACTTTGCAAGTTTTTTGGGTACGAGAACGCAAAACAAGTAAAAGTTTTCTAAAACTTTAGATAGTTGGGCGTACGAGTACACTCCTTACATTATTTCTCCATGAACTGTATATACATATTTGTTTTTTTTTTTTTAACATAAGAATCAACATTAACGTTACCATTAGCACGTTTGTATATGTATACATAACCCTTGCTTTGCGATGTATTCCGTACGAATTAACAGCAGAGGGCGCTGAGCAGCGCTGTTATGTGGGCATGTATGTTAGATTCTATAGAATTTTTAAAGTCCTGGAGTTCCATTTTTAGGAAGTATTTAAACTTTTTTTTTGCCTAAGACAATGAAAAGCCCATCCAGAACCTATAAGCGAAATTTCGAAAAAATCGGTACGGCCGATCTCGAGCTTTGCGAACAGAATAAAAACGGCTTTCAAAATATATATTAGTATCTTTACTAATACTCTAAATCCGAAAGTGAGTTTGTTTGTTTGCTACGCTTCCACGCTTTAACTACTCAACCGATCATCATGAAACTTTGTACACTGCTGGATGAGAGCTGCCACCTTTTAAAAAATCAAATTCAGCTGTAAAAATGGATGTCAAGAAGCGTAATATTTTTGATTTTATATATATTGCCGTACCAAGTTCCGGTATTCTACCATGAACACTCCCAGAGATATAAAGTAAGAAAAAATCGGTTTGTATAGGAGGTGCCTCGCTTCCCTTATATATCGAAATTTTTTCAGCCTATAACCATCCTTGGGACGTCTGAAGCAGGTGTCCGAAATTTCAAAATAATCGGTTCGGCCGTTCTCGAGCTTTGCGAACACATAAAAAAGTCTTTCAAAATATATATTATTATAGATTATAGATTATAGTTTATAGAAGATTGGTATGAATCGAAATGATTTTGAATACGAGTGTCAGACGAAAGAGGTTTAAAACGGTTGTCTACTGTTTAAAATGTTAAATTCAAACTATTCAATAATTTTAATGAATTATTAAAATATAGGTATCAATCGAATTGATTTTTAATGGGCTTTATTTCAAAACTACATGTAAGAGGTTTCCATCTGTTTAAAATCTCAAATTAAGTTCAGGGGATAAGTTAATTGAAAAAGTATGAAAAGTGAGAAGTTTAAGAAAGTGTTTGTTTGAAAATATTTTGAAGATGGTTAAACAAATTTTAAACCTCCTGTTTTTTAATTCAGTTTTCTTGAAATAAATTTTACTCAGTGTAGTACGTAGAAATTTCATACACTCAGCGAAGCGGGTGAGGGCGATCTAGTAGATAAATAAACATATGTAAGTTGCAAACAATATCATAGAAAACATATAAAACACATATGAGTGGTTCACAAGGTGTCGTAAGTGTCGTATTGTCGTATGTCGTAAGGTTTTTAACGGCTAAGTAAATGTTTTGAGGACTTAAAATCACCACCAACTATTTTTTAGCGGCGGGAAATTTCATAATAAAACTGTTAGCTTGCGAATTCCTTAAATATAGTTTTAGCCGTTTAAAGTTTATGACACACAACAGTACGACAGTATACAACACCTTGTGAGCTCCCTAATAACAAACATATAATAGAAAATGGGATTTTATTACCTTCTTCTACTAAGAAAAGAATAACAACTACGAAAAGATGCATCGCAATGTAAGCGAGCGGATGATGTGTAGATTTGAAGTCTCAAACAAAACAAAAAGTTTTAAAACTAACTCCAGTATGTTTTTTCACGTTATCTCAACAGCGGCTGTAGCCGAATGGATGCGTGTTCATGGGTTCGAAAACTGTGGCACGGACTTTCTATTTTTTTAAATTTTATTTATAGATTCTATTATAGTTTCATAAAGCGACATGCGACACATTACTTTCGTATGACATCGCTGTGGAGAAATTCTTGCCTCTTTTCATGCGTAGGGGCTATCCATTACTTTCTGCCTTCCCAGACATAACCTTTTCCCACTGGGTTGCTTTCTTAGGCTTTCTGCACATTGGTCGTCCAATCATAGTTGCTTCATCGTCACAATCATGATGCTACGATTACATTACGACTACACTTTCGCACACTCGGTCGTGATATTTCAATTCATTTGGCGTCTAAAAATTCACTTGGAGAAGGTATTTTCTGTTTTTCTGGTTGATATTTTCGCGAAATATTTACAAAAACCTGCAATTTTTAAAATATAGACTTTGCTGCAACAATTCTAGACATCATTTTGCAGTAACATCTCATCTTGTCTTTTCCTGAAATGTGTTTTGTGCATGCACACAGGGACTTTTTACAATTTCGTAATATTTTATAGCTAAAACGCTCACATTTATTGAATTTTGATGCAATTATCCACTTTTTAATAATTTCCAAAGATTTTATGCAAAAAATACTAATTTTTATGCAATTTTGATGCAAATATTAACTTTTTCACTAATTTTTCACCATAAAATGTAAACAAACAATGCGTGCACAACGATTAGCAAACGACAGTGCCGGACTTATCCGTTTCTGCATCTTCTACGATTTGCCGATAACAAGCCGATAACGACAAGTGTGCAGATCTCCTTTGAAATGCATGTGCTCGGCTCAAAATTTCAGGGCGAGACGATAACTCAACTATGATTGGACGACAAGTGTGCAGATAGCCTTACTCTTTTGTTATTGCGGTGGTCGTAGTGACCAGGGTGGCCACTGGAAAAATTCCTTTCTTACCAAGAGCTGATTCAAAAACCTACCAAAATGGCTACTTGACTACCATATCTTTTTATCAAGCAAACGACGTTTAACAGAATTTTACACAGCGCTAGCTTAGAATGAAAAGTTGCTAAGTCCATTTTTTGTGAAAACTCATAAGTTAATATAGGAAGCAAGAGAAATTAAAAATGCAAGGTTGCGCAAAGGATTGAAGTACTTTTTTCGTTTATATTTTATGAAAAGCAAATTTGGTAAGTCCGAAATCAGATATAACGCCAAAATACTACGACATCTCTTAATAAAGATCGAATCTTTCTGGCTGTCAAAAATGTCTCATGTCCATACATTTTGTATGAAGCATATCAAAATAACATAGAGTCAACGCTGAGCGGGTCTAAATATTTATTTATTTCAAAATAAAAAAGTAAGGGTATATTTTTTCGGTATAAAACAATCATAATGTTGTTTATAGTATTTATTTCTAAGCTTAGTTTTAATTAAAAACAGAACGTAAGCTCTGTCGCAGCAAACCTATGCGGAAGTGTAACTAAAACTGGCTACACACGACGAACATCCGCGCGCACATTCGCGGCTTGCGGTGCATGTTCGTCGTTTGTAGGGCGATTCACGAGCATGCTCGCAAAAAATCAAAAATTTTGATTTTCAGCGAGCATGCTCGTCGTTCGTAGCGTGGTTTGCGAGCATCGCATTGGAAACAAAAACAACAACCTCACTTTGTGTTGATGCTTGCAGTGTGCACATCGCGGATAAATGCATCCAAGCCATGTGCGTTAATTGAATTTTTGATAAATGAGGCTAAATTACTATATGTATATGTATGTACATACATATAAGTAAAATATAAATACATTTAAGTAACACATACATAAAAAACCCTAAGTCATAAGTATTTCAATTGGATCATCCGCGTCTTTCCTTTCCATGTTTACGCTTTGAGTACAAAATCAGTTATGAGCCGCTCGCCGTCTGTAGCAAACGATGTTCGTCGTGTGTAGCCAGTTTAATTGAAAATAAAATTTCTAAGAATGCCAACGATTTTTTCAACAAGTCTATTCTTAATTAAACTTATTTTTTGCAAAACGTTTCACTATCTGAATCAGAAGATATATTTATTTATCTCATTTATTAAAAAACCTACCAAATTTTAAAGCGTCCTACCAATCTACCAAAGAAAAGCCCAAAACGCCAACCCTGGTAGTGCCAACAAAACGTAACTCTTTTAAGTACTCAGCGTGTATCTACACGCAAAAATACGTAGCGTGTCCCTGTGGGGAAAATCTCTAGTTTTGAACTGGTGCGCTTCTAGTACATTTTGAACCACTACTAGTTCACGATAAATCTCTTTTGCATGCAAACAACTGGCGAATTTAACACAGCGATGTCATAGGAATTGGAAATTGTCCCCCGCTGCATTACCTTTTCTATAGTTCAGAACCAGTCCTAAATTCGACATATGGGATCAAATTCGCTTTGCACCCTATTTTCTATAGTTTCGAACCAGTTGTAAACGAAAAGAGTAACAAGATGTTTTCTTTTTGGGTTACCATGGTAGTAATTTTTTTATTTGCAGAGAAATGTATTTTCAATCTGAAATTAAATTTGTTTGAATGAATGTAATTTAAATTGTGCATTTGAAAACACGTTTACATACCTTTGGCTGTAGCTGAATTTGCAGAGGTCCTGACTGTCATTGGTTATATTCCAGAAGGTCCCATAATGTTAAGATGTTAACACAAATATTAGTTTTGTGTTACTAAACTATGAAAAAGCATCTGCGACGTGCAGACTGGAAGCGTATTTGAACGAAAAACCCGCCAAGCAAAAATCTATTTAAAGTAAACTAGCCCCCGCTGCATCCCTTTTTCAGTAGTTTCGAACTAGTTCAAAATTCGACAGATGAGATCTAGTTCGTTCTGTATCTCTTTTTCCATAGTTTTGAACCAGTTCCAAATTCCTCATTTTAGATATAGATTTCTAAAATTGTTTTTTAAAAGTACCACATATCGCTGCTTTTGAACAGGTGGCGATCTAGTTACTATCGGACTGGTTCGTTTTTGGCGATAAAGATCTAGTACGGGACTACAAATTTGGTTCACCAGTTCGGGGTTTCCCTACAGGGATCGGTGCATACATATACATATGTACATATCCATATGCGGTCGCATATACATACATTGGTATGTTTGAGCCAGACAGAGACGCTGCTTGCTCTTGTTCGTCAATTCGTCGCGTTATCGACAGCCTACGAGTACGAATATTGTAGCCAGCCGAATAAATTTATAAGTGGACTATATAAAATAAGCATTTAATAAATTTGCGCATACAGCGAAGATAGAAATCAATCAAACGTTTCGACTTTCTGCCAATTGATTTCTTTAATATGTTTTAAAGCGGCGTATTTCTTAACTTATGGCCCATCTATGTATGTAACTACATAGAACTTTCACGTTGCGTTTGCTTTCGCCTGGTTTTGAGAGCAGCGTGCGCAATGCTAGTGCTTGCTACAATGAACGCTTGCCATCAAATGCTTTGGCAACTAAGTTAACATACTAACGACAGATAATTTAATATATGGAATGATCTATATATTCACTAAAAACGATATTTCTTGCCCGCATTTGATTAAAAAGAAAAAATATTTGACATAATTTTAATTATTTGCAACCGCTAAGAGTTGGTCATCTTTCTGCTTTGTATTGGCGTTAGCATTGCCAAATTTTGACTATGTGGACGGCATTTGAATTTCGTTTTATTCATAGTCAGATGTTGAAGCGACGCCAAGGCAACGCAAAAGTTGTATGTCGACGGGCCTTAAAGCTCAGTTGGTCAACGACGTAGCGTAAACTTAGGTTGACGTACGTAGCAGCATATCAAATTTACTGTTGATAAAGAGAGAGAGCAGCAACGGCAACGTCACCGCCATGCGGTGGTGAGTTTTGGTTAATACGCGAATCCCATAGGGTAGATCATGTCTGCGTCAACCTACGTCTACGTTACGTCGTTGACTGTTCGAGCTTTTAAGGGTTTTTTCTTATTAGATCTAAATTACATTTGCTTTTTGTTACCAGAATTAATGCATTTCATTTTCATTTTTAATTATCTTTTTCAGTTCGAAACTTAAAAATTGTAATTAAACATATCTTGTTACTTTCTTTTTCTTCCGCTTCAAAATTATGGAGGTACTTGAATATGCCGTCCGCGTGATAATTTTTTATACATAGTATCTGGATACGTGACCTTTATGGGATTTTGTGTTTCAGGGAAAATATCCGGATGAACAATTTGTTCGGTTCTGTTCAGAGGATGAACGGTTTAACGGTTCCGGAATAAAAAAAAATGTATGTATATTTGTGTAATTTTTATTCAGTAGATAACAATTGTGGTAGATATTCACCAAATTGAGTCAGTGGTCTGGCGCTCTGGCAAAAGAGCAGATGAGCTCAAGCAACGACTGTTGACAATAGTCCTTGCTTGAGCTGATATGCTATTTTGATAGACTGCCAGGCCACTTGCTCGAACAATAATACATTTTTCTTAAACCTGGCCTAGTTCTTATAATGAACTAATGTTTTTGAATACAAAAAAGCAAAACAGATAAAATTATAGCATTTTTAATTGGTAACACTTCCGAGTGCCTAGCCCTGTAGTAACCAAAATCTTAGTAACCGAGTAGGGAATTCTGATACAGCAGCATTTATGCTATAGTTGGTTGTAAAATGAAAATCATAACAAAATGAAGGTATAAACTTGTATATGAGACATTCTTTTTCATATCGGTGTCACACTTTCGTTTGGCTTCAAATTTTTTTTTATGGGTTCTATAAATGAAATGAGCTAGCACGTATTCGAGGATATTTTTTATAATTTTTTCTCTTCGGATATACGATCTGTCAAAGTTTGCATTTTTTCGTGATTCTGACTAATCATGTACTTCTTCAAATCGTTATATCTCGGGTTCTGCTCATCGTAGAGACTTCATCTTAACCACGTTTTAAAGCCAAAGAAACGGGCTTAACATTCTAAATTGTCCTAAAGCTAACTTAGCTATTAACAGCTGAACTTTTTGAAGTTAATCGGCATAGTGAAGACCAGTAAATTAGGGATTTAAAATTATAGCATCGTGATCCTTGTTTAATTCTCTATAAAAACCATGGTTCAAAAAATTGGGGTTTTTCAAGAACTATTTTTAAAATATTTTTCTTTATGACGAGATGGTTTATTTTGTAAGAATCAACAATTTTTTGTAATTTGTTTTCGAAAACTTATGTTGGGATGTATTTAGTAAGTTGCGGGTTTTTGCAAAAAGTAAAACTTTATTGAGGATTCCGATAGAATACCTGTTCAGAAATAATATTTTTATGGCAAGAAATGGGCGTGGCAATTGAAGGACTTAAGTTAACAAAACACAGATTTTATTGTGGATTTCGGCAGAATATCGCTTAGTTAACAGCATTTGTTCCACAACTTTTTCACAACTTTTGATATTCTCAATGGTACAACAGGTCGATTTAGTCTGACATTCACGGCGCATTTTCTTATTTGTCGATTTTTAGTAATAACTCGACCTCAGAACCACCTAGCAGCTCTTTTTTGCAATTGGACTGCTATTACCGTTTCCAATAAAACATGTATTCGCCAAATCGGATCATAAAACAAGATTTTTAGTAATAACTCAACTCCAGCGCCATATGGCGGGTTAAATTGTGAAACTAAACTATCCAGAGAACCACTCAAACACACACAGAAAACTTTGTTAAAATCCCTCCAGCAATTTAGGATTGCACTCACAAACATACCTACAGAAGAATTATATACACATTCAAATATAAGTAAAAGTCAGTACGTTTGTACTTTGACATGCCCTCCTTTCGAAGAGCCCATTTTATTCATGAGTATGCGATTGATTTCATATATCTCCATACCAAGTTCCAGTGCTGTATCATGAACACTTCCAGAGATATGAAAACTATGTGTTTAAAGAAAGCTTATCTTTATTAGCAGAGCTTAATCGCATCGTTTTATGAACCATACCTTAAGTTGAATGGAATTTGTAGAAATATGCTTAAAAAAAAATATTTATTAGTATTTACCAAACCCTTCAACTAAATTAGCGATTTGGTACAACCTAGATGAATATTAGAACCTTTAGTATATTTAGTTATAATTACCAACCCATGGTAATAGTTCCCAATCCTTGGTCACAGTTCCCAAATATTGTCGAAACTCGGGAACTAAATATCTTTAGTTGTCGAAAGTAATCCCTTTTCTCAGTGCATACCAAGCTCCAGTACTCCACCATGAACATTTCCAGAGATATACAGTATAAAATTCGGCTTGTATGGTAGGTGCCACGCCACCTTTTCCAATAGCTCCATATTTTCTCCATGACCATGCGATTAATTTCATATATCTCCACACCAAGTTCCAGTACTCTACCAAGAATAATTTTAGAGATATGCAATAAGAAAAATTATACTTGTATGGGGGGTGCCACGCCCGTATAAAGTTCCAGTACTCTACCATGAACACTTCCAGAGGTACTTTTTATGAAAAATTCGGTTTATATGGGATATATATACGCCCTCTTTTCAAATAGTCCGAATTTTTGTTTATGATATGTATGCGAGTGATATGTATGCGATTGATTATATATATATATATCTCCACACCAGGTTTCAGTACTTTACCATGAACATTTCCAGAGATATGCAGTATGAAAAATTCGGTTTGTGTGGGAGGTGCCTAGCTCCCTTTTCCGATAGCTCCAATTTTTCCCCAAGAGAATGCGATGGATTTCACATACATATCTCCATACTAGAACTCTACCATGAACATTTCCAGAGATATGGAGTATGAAAAATTCGGTTTGCATGGGAGGTCCACGCCCCTTTTATATATAGAGATTTTTGTTAGTCGATAACCATCCTTTGAACGTCTGCAGCAGGACTCCGAAATTTCGAAAAAATCGGTTCAGCCCGTCTCCACCTTTGTAATATACATACATAGAATCTATGCCATAGATGGATAAGAGTTGCTGCTTTTCAGTTTTTCACTGGCTACGTTACACTTAACATTTGCGGTATGTTTCATTACGACTTAATAGGAGTTCTAAGCAACTTTTCGCTAACTTGGAGCGTATCCTGTTAAACTAATTTATATTCTATCGTACAAAACTTAATCGGCCAAAATAAATCAAGAAAAGCTTGTATTTTTGTACTTTTCCTTGTTGAATTATCGAAAACTGTTTTTAGGTTTGTGAAAAATCCTTCGCCAAAAGGAGCAAAATATTAAACGCAAAATGCTTGGACATGATAAGAATTAGTTTCAGATGTCATGGACCATTTGTTAGGGCACAAGAGCGGGCGTGCATGCTAGCGGTTCCTGGTCTAGTTCAGCGGGTATGTCGTGGTTCTTACTCATTGATTTTGCCGCCAACTTCGGGACATATAAAAAAAATCATGCACTGAGGGGAAACAAACAATAAAAATTGAGAGAGGTGCACACAATAACCTTGGTGGAAAGTAAACAAAAAAAATGTATCAAAGCGAAAGAAACGAAGAAAAACAATCTACTCGATCATACCACAAAATGAATGTTCTCAAAAGCGGACTGACGGACGTACAACTTTCAATTTTACTCCGTATATACATATTAATATGTACATACATGTGTACATACATTTGGTGAGAACATCGCCTGAAGGAGCGACACCAATGGCCAAATGCAAAATTTGGAGCTTTAAGATGTAGTGTAGTCTCCTTGTTTTCTTTTCTCGTCCCCACCCCTACCTGCTACTCGAGAGATCTTATGCACTCTCCCTTGCCCTACCGAACTCATGCCAACAACAAAATCACACGTAAGACTTAAACTTAAATTTACATTTTAATAATTTTTGCTTACTTCCTATATTCTGAATCTAAGCTCCTATGTACTAATACAATGTTTGACTATATGTTGTTTTTATTCTTTTTCTCTCGTGTACTGTAAATTTTACTAAAAGATAAGGAATTGAACACCCAAAGAAAAATACGAAATTCATTGACATGAATTTTTGTATTACTACATAGTACACGAGATCATGTTATTTACTCAAACTAATTTTAATTCATAAAATTAGGTAAGTATGTATGTATCAGGAAAAAATAACGATTTAAGGTAGAGCTCACACGTCGATGTGTAATTTTGAACGTAGCCTAGCTCCCTGTTTGCACAAACAAGTGAGGTTTGTAATTTAGCTTAAATTAAATTTGTAACTTCGCGTTTGGTTATTTTCTTCCTTTTCTCTTAATGGTACGATTTAAGGTTTTCGATTCATATACATAGTTTTTTTCCTCGTTTTTTTGTTTTGTTGTTTTTTTTTTTTACTTAAAAGAAAAACTTTACAGATAAAGAATTAAATGTGCTTAGATACTACATTAATAAATTTGTTTAGAATTCAGTTCAAAGTCTAATATAAAGTTACATTATGTTGTAGAAATTTTTTTTCCCCCCTTTTTTTGTTTCGTTAAGGAATTATTTTTTTCTCTTGAACGATCTTCAAATTTTTAAGATTACCAATTATTTAATGGAAAGGAGTTGGGTGTATAATACTTCTCTACATTCCTAGCTCTATACGCAAAGCAGGCGGTTTGTTTGTTCTAGTGAGATTTACGCAAGTGTGCGCAAACCATAAAATCGATAATACATCTACCGAAAAGAAATCTCTCAGATAAAAGCAAATTTCCTATAACATGAATCCTTACGAAATTCAGGGAGTGAATTGGGACCAAAAGGGCTTTTCGTCCAACCTCTGGAACTCACGCTTCGGAATACGCGGTCGCAGCCACTTCAGTTAAGAATGTGGTATTCTTATTTTTGGTTTTTCTCCCACAAATTCTAATGGATTTTAAAAAAAAAAACACTGCTTATCCATTCGAATGACTCGGGAACTTTAGTTTGTCACAATCAACACATATAGAACGTGGATTAGTTAAAAATTTTGCGATTTTAAATAACTTCTCTATACCATAAACTTTTCACTTTAGAGGTCGACGACGAAATGGCAGCGGAAATGCCGGTTATGCATGTACTTTGTGACGTTTTTACCTTTTCGTTGACTCTTGATCGTGTTATGCTTGTCAAGCATTATCTAAAGGCTCAATTAGAGCTCCTAAAAGAAGACAAGATAGTCCAAGAAGAAACATGTATGGTGAAATTATAAAAGAAGATATCTTCAAGGCAACCATCACAAAGCAGGTTTTAAAAGACGAAAGTCGGTAGGAATTTAAAAGCTGAGGGAAAAAAATGGTTGACTGCATTTTGTTGGATGAAATGTACGACTCAATTATAGTTTTTGGATATCTTTCGCATGGAAGGTACTGAGAAGCTTACCCGAGTGGTCTTCTAAGATGTAATAAGAAGTTCCCACACGGTCACGGACCCGTACCTTTACGTAGGTTTTGGCGAGCTTTCCACAAAATTTTCTTGAAGCATTGCTTAATACAAAGTTTTTTCTTAATACTTCATCCCCAATATTGAATGATTTTGGCCGAGAACGTAAATTATATCTGCTAGCGTTGGTGTCGTGAGCCTTTTGTAAATTAATTCGTACTGAATCTCGAACTAACCCTAATTTGTCATGTCGATGACAACGGTTTACTACCCTACCTCATTTATCATACCTAGCTCACGAAGTAGTTTATAATCAGTACCATGCGTCACCATATGCTGACCAAATACCACAAAGTATGGCGTTTGCGAAGTCGTCCGGTGGATGGAATTTAATAAGGCACAGTTTATAGCACTCAAATGGGTATCCTATTCCCGCTGATCATCTTTAATGTACGCGCGAAGAGCAGCATTAATGGATCTATTTACTCTTTCTGAACTATTACTCTAAGGAGAATAAACTGCAGTCAATACGTGCTTTATACCGCAGTTGGAAAGGAATCTTTTAAACTCGATTGATCGAAATTGACTTCCATTATCACTCACTAAAAACTCTGGAATACCAAAGATATCAAAAACGCTTTGTTTTAGAAAATTGATTATGGGAGCTGTAGCAAACCTTTTAGTGGACATAGGAAGGTAAACTTGGACAAATGATCTAGGACTATTAATATGCCAATGTGGCCGTTTTTCGATCTGGGAAATGGGCCTGTAAGGTCGATGTACAATCTTTGAAATATTCTCTCACTGGGTATGAATTTCCACATTGGAGGTCTCAAAATTTTGGTAAGGTGTTTTGTGGTTTTACAGGTCTCGCAGCTTAAGACATAACCTCTTACTGAGCTAAACAGTCCCGGCCAATAGAAATATCTTTGAATCTTTTCGGCCGTTTTCGCTATACCTCCATGAGCACACGTACCAATATCGTGCGAATTGTATAAAACTTGTTGCCTTAGTGCGTCGGGCACAAAAAGCTTCCAGGTGGTATCTTGTTGGTCTGGATCGCCAGTATAGAACTCTGTCCGGTGATAAACAAACTTGTCTCTTATCTGAAAATCTGGATATCTTGCGGGGTTGTCTTGTATTTATTTGCGCAATTGAGTATAATCAGAGCTTTCAAATTCATTCGATTGAAGATCGATGATAGGTAGTACATCAATATTGTCTGCCATTGCATCCAACCAATGCGAGACAGCGTGTCTGGCACAATATTATCCGTCCCCTTACGATGCTCTATGGTAAAAACAAAAGTCTGGAGCTTTAGTGCCCACCGCGCCAACCTACCACTAAGGCCCTGCAAAAATCGTTGGACCATGTACTCTATTTGTGGTAAATTGGAGTACTTACAAAAGTGTTCCTCTGTCATGCTGTAGCGGACCAACTCGTGTCTCTGCGCCAGCTTATTGTTTGTTATCCGATCACTGCTCGTGTTTTAACGAAACGTGATTGAAGTTGAGCATTTGAAAGCACATCTGCATGTCTGGCTGTAGCTGATCGTGTAGAGATGCTCGCTGTTAGTTCTTAGCTCCCAGCATGTTCGGGTTCGAATACCGTCAGAGGCAACATGTAATTTTTAATTTTTGTCTTGGTTTTTATTAATTTCGAAAAGGCATTTGAGAAGTGAAGAACAAAAGCGTGTACAAACGAAAAAATATAACAACAATGCCCATTGTTAATATGTTGGAGTAGTTTTGTGCTACTCTGATGTAATGCAGGGATGGAGTATATGGTCCTGCCCTAGGACATCGCAATGTTAATTGGACCATATTTTTTATATGAATTGTGGTTAATTTTGGAGTACTCTTTGGTCCTTAGGGAGTACTCTTTACACGCATGCATGGAGTAGTCGCGATTTTTGCAGGGGGTCAGCCTGCTTCATAAACCACTTCAAACTGGAATGTTCCGTTACAATTTTAAACTCTTGACCTTCAATGTATGGTCTGAACTTTTTAACAGCCAGGACTGCTGCCAAACATTCTTGTTCCGTAACGGAATAATTACGTTGGGCTTTATTCAACTTTTGACTCATATAAGCAATAGGAATTTCTTCGTCGTGGTCGTTTAACTGCGCCAGCACTGCCCCTACTCCATATTTACTAGCGTCGCATTGTATAATAAAGGGTTTGTAAAAGTCGGGATTAGCTAATAAGGGTGCTGTAGAGAGCCGCGTTTTAAGCATAACGAATGATTCCTGCACTTCATCTTTCCGTTCAAATGTATGACCTTTTTTTTAGCAGTTCTGTCAGAGGATGAGAGATAGTAGCAAAATTGGCTATAAATCGCCGCTACCAGCCGGCCATTCCAAGAAAACGACGCAGCTGCTTCACGGACGTTGGGGTGGGAAGATCTGTTATGGCTGAAACTTTTTCAGGATCCGTCTTCAAGTTTCCTTACCCGACAACGTAACCCAAAAACCGTACTTGTTTTAATCAGAATTTACTTTTATTTATATTTATTGTTAAATTGGCGCTGCGAATAAGGGTAGCGACTTCTTGTAAAAGTTGAATATGGGAGTCGAACGTTTCAGATATAAGAAGAAGGTCATCTAAGTATACAAATACCCTTTCTTTCAAGTTATAAGGTATAACCCTATCCATTAGGCGGCACATGGTCTGCGGGGCATTACATAACCCAAACGGCATTACTTTAAACTGATACAAGGGTCGGTTTGGTACCGTAAAAGCCGTTTTATCGCGAGAACCCTCCTCCAGCGGAATTCGCCAGAAGCATCTTTTAAGTCCAGGCTGGAAATAAATTCTGCGCGAGGAAGCCTGCTCAATATTCCCTGAATGTGCGGCAATGGATAAATATCCTTCACCATTTACTAGCACCACCGGCGATGACAATGGACTATTTAACTCCTCAATTACTCCCATAGCCAACATTCGATCAATTTCCTGTCCCATAAGTTTCTCAATAGCTGGAGAGATTGGGTAATGCCGCTGCTTAATTGGTTTTGCCGAACCTACATCAATAACGTGCTCTACGAAGCTGGTCTTTCCTAAACCCTGTTCTTCAAATGAAGGAAAAAGTCTTACAGCTGCTTTAAGTTTTTGTTCCTGGATCGCCGATAATATGTACATGTTATCGTCTGCAGGAACGTCGGTTAGTTCGCTAACAATATTGGGTGCTATCGCAAAAGATTTCCAAAAGTTAATGCCTAAGTATAAGTCTTGGCTCAAGCTGGGTACAATATAGA
>NW_023459121.1:13741-33640 GCF_013731165.1 Rhagoletis pomonella | reverse complement strand
CGCCACGTCCAGTT
Organism: Rhagoletis pomonella; assembly: GCF_013731165.1. Classification (NCBI taxonomy): domain Eukaryota; kingdom Metazoa; phylum Arthropoda; class Insecta; order Diptera; family Tephritidae; genus Rhagoletis; species Rhagoletis pomonella. The sequence continues at coordinate 33,626 of NW_023459121.1, read as the reverse complement.
TAGGGCGAAGAACCTATTGCTCCTATACGCAAAGCAGGCGGTTTGTTTGTTCTGGTGAGATTTACGCAAGTGTGCGCAAACCATAAAATCGATAATACATCTAGATATAAGCAAATTTCCTATAACATGAATCCTTACCAAATTCAGGGAGTGAATTGGGACCAAAAGGCCTTTTCGTCCAACCTCTGGAACTTACGCTTCGGAAAACGTGGTCGCAGCCACTTCAGTTAAGAATGTGGTGTTGTTATTTTTGGTTTTTCTCCCACAAATTCTAATGGATCTTAAAAAAATAAACACTACTTATCCGTTCGAATGACTCGGGATCTCTAGTTTGTCACAATCAACACATATAGAACGTGGATTAGTTAAAAATGTAGCGATTTTAAATAACTTCTCTATACCATAAACTTTTCACTTTAGAGGTCGAGGACGAAATGGCAGCGGAAATACCGGTTATGTATGTACTTTGACGTTTTTACCTTTTCGTTGACTCTTGATCGTGTTATGCTTTTCAAGCATTATCTAAAGGCTCAATTAGAGCTCTTAAAAGAAGACAAGATAGTCCAAGAAGAAACATGTATGGTGAAATTATAAAAGAAGTTATCTTCAGGGCAACCATCACACAGAAGCAGCTGACAGATATATTGAATACCAATAATCACCAATATGTGCGATATTTGAAAGAAAGAAAAAATAAACAAGTAATTAAATACTTTTCAACATGCATTAGCAGAGTGCACTTTTCGTTTGTTTACAATTTGGTTGTCAAACACACTACAGCTGATCGTTCGACACATTTACTAGAATTTACCAGCAAAAAATCTTCGGACTTAAGCGCTGGTTATACTTGCATTATGCTGCAGCGCATAACATGAGTACTGCCACATATCTAATCTGTTTAATAAGCTTTACATACAAGCGATTATCCGACGCAGCGCGTGACAGCGAAGTCTGGAGAATTTTGATTTTTCGCTATGTGACATTTTCAAAGAGAGATGCCACTCTCATTGCTCGCATTAGTCTGTTCGTCGTTCTTGTACATACATTGGGCATATTTATATTCGAACAAAGTCGATTACAAAGTTAGTTGCCGACATTTCATTGAAAATTATGGCAAAAAGCAGCAACTAACTTTAGTATCGACTTCATTTAGGCTATGAATACGCATTCTTCAGTTATGTCTTACTAACTAAATCCTGGAGTACTGGAACAGACTAACTGATTACGCTGAACAGCTGATTCTGGGAGATTATGCGGTCTATGCCGAATATAATTACACTACTGCTTCACATGCGCTGCTTCTCTATGCCCTGCACTTACAAAGTACAACCAGCGCTTAAAATTGGTAACATCTGACAGTGGGCGGACCTTATTTACTCTCTTTTTATCCTCTCATTTGTCTGAGAACTGAGTAGGGACTCTTACGGGGTCGCAACTATTATATGAAACCTTTTTCAAATCGAAAGATTGGTGAATTAAGCCAAATGAGACAAATTCTGTCTAGGTTACGTTCTCGCTTAAACATAAAACCTCCCCGCCCATTAAACTCAATAACATTGATATTCCACAGTGTGATGACTGTGCATACTTCCATACATCTTCAAGTGAGCCCCAACTAAATCGGCGGCCGATAAAGTCTATGGTGTGCGGTGGCTCTTGTTTGTGCACCCCGACTGCAAGCTTACGTAGAAACGTAATAAATATTTTCACTAAGCGCAAAGCTCTGGGAATGAAGCTCAGATATTTACACTGGTAACTGAACCCAAAATCAAAATGTCTTACTCTATTCATGAGTTTTAAAACCGGTATGGACATATGGAATTCAATTATGGGACTCTGTAGTAACCTCCAATATAGAAATACTCCAAAAGTTCGAAACAAAAACTCTTATAATGATTGTACGCAACGCTCAAAGCTGCAACGATTTCCACGGGAAAAGGTTCATTAAAAGGATATGCATTTCCCCTATTACGAGCAATAAATACTTTGTCGAATCTGAGACGGATGTTAGCATGGAACGTGACATTTGGAGTTACCACAACATCTGTACACTGTTTCCCAGCCAATACGGCATCGCTATGATCTACATGCGTGTCGTGGCAACCTCAATGCCAAATGAACGGTTGTTTTCATTGACTGGGGCAAAAATACATGAATAATTGTTTTTAACCTTTGACAAATAAATTGAATTGATTTTAAACATATACATACATATGTTCAGGTTATCATTATATTAATAACTACACCTACCAAAAACATTGATGTTTTCGACATCGAGGTTTTGCTCTTGAAAAACATCTATGTCCAAACATAGATGTTTTTATGAACGATATTGTATCCTAATCTTAAAATAAGCCATTCTAAAAGACTTACCCTTTTGCTGTTTACAATATACGTGATTGTACTGTATGTTTTCATTATTTAGCATTGCAAATGAATTTCAGTACGCATTTTAATTCTCAATAAAACATTTTTGATATGAACTTAAATTAAATTCCTTAAAGCAGTATGATTTTTATGAATTAAAAGAACAGCTTTGAAAGAACTTCTCCAAAAGACCTTCTTAAGTATGTCCTATAACAGCCCTTCTGGAAGCTCTTCTTTGAGTAGCGAAATCAGAAGCGCTTCAATTTGTGCTAGTCCATACAAAAAAGAAATAATTACTTTCAAGTAGGCCTATAACATGTTACAGCGTTTCGTTATCGATTTTCGATTACTAATACCAGAAGGTTTAATTTTTTCATAGCAAAAATCTGCCAAAAATGAAAGGGGGGTCTGCAGTAACCTTTATTAAAAAACCAGGACAATTTATTTAAGTGTGGACCAGGACACCAGGACAACTTGTCTAAAACCAGGACAAATCCAGGAAAACCGGGACGTCTGGCAGCCCTAACATAGTGGGATATTCGAAAACCTTTTGTTAACATTTATTACATTTTCTCTTATTTTCACTGGCATTTCACGTGTTTCCTAGTGTGAGATCCAATAGCCCTCCTCCTTTGTAAAGGGGAATAAACAGTGGTTAAAACATATTTTTGGCTTGAACCATTCGGAGAAATTTTCTTCAAGGCCTTTCTTAAAAGCAAAGATTGTTTGATGTGAATTTAAAATATATATTACTTTTTAGATTGAAAAGTTTGGAATTTTGATGAATATTTGTTTCAATTCGTAAAGTTCTTATTTCTCCAAAGTTTGAAATTTTGATTTACATGGTTGTTTAGATACTAAGCTTCATTTTCATAAAATAATAATAAACAAAGAAAAATATCCAACAACGAATAAACAAAGAAAAATATCCAAAACTTGCTCTGTCTGTTCCCTATTTACATTCTCGCCACCTATATAGAATTCAGTACGCGATTTTTCATACAGCGGTAACTAGGCTCGGTCGGTATGCTTCTAGTTATTGGTTCATTTGTTCCTCGATAGGTGGCTTGGTATATACATATGATCTTCTAAACCATAAATGAATTGTCACTCTGAATTTATATAAACGACGACGTTATTATTTCATCCTTCTTTATTTCTCCGGCTTATTGTGGCTACTACAATGGATTCAACTCTAAAGGCCTGTATGCAGTTCTCAAGAAAAGCTAAAATTCCATACAAAATGACGTACAAGAAATGGCTAAGAAATTTTCTTAAGTCAAATTTCCTTCAGGCAGTACGCAGTTCTTAAGAAATTTGCTACGCTTTTTAGTACGGTTTTCCAAAGTTTTTTGTGAAAAAAGAGCACAAGGAAACCCAGTTTTGCAACAGAAATATATGCCCGTTCCATTATTTCTTGGGGAAAGAGTGAGGCAACAGGCTGTTTAGTATCAAAAATGTCAAAATTTCTTGGACCCACACACGAAATAATGGCAAATTTTTCTTTACCGATTTCTTGAGAGCTGCATACCAGCCTTAAGGCAGTACGCAGTTCTTCAGAAATTTACTACGCTTTCTACTACGGTTTTCTAAAGTTTTTTGTGAAAAAAGAGCACAAGGCAACCCAGGATTGCATTAGAAATATATGCCCGTTCCATTATTTCTTGAGGAAAGAGTGAGGCAACAGGCTGTGAGGTATAAAAAACGTCAAAGTTCCTTGGAGACACACTCGAAATAATGGCAATTTTTTGTTGACCGTTTTCTTGAGAGCTGCATACAGGGCTTAACGTTGAAATGCGTAAATCCTTTTAACAGAGGTAATCTACCCACACGTAAGGATTTGTTTGACTTTCCTATAGCTTTTAAAACTGAATTCCTATTTGTACCAGAAAAAGCAAAAGTCTGTTCAACATGTCGACGGCAAATTTACCAACGTAAATCAGATTTACCTAATTCTGATGCAAACAAAGCCCGTGTAAACTGTTGCGATGAATATCATACAGCAGGTGTAGCAGCTCTTGAACAAATAATAAAAAAGAACCTTTCCATACTTACTTAGTCTCCTTTGGGGCATTTTTAACTAATACTGTTTGTTTTTTAAATACAATTTTAATTTTAAGCTAACTTTTTGGTTTTTCATGAATTTAGCTTACAATTTTAAAATATGCTTGTCATCAATAAAAATAAATCTTGACGAGCTAGAAAAAAAACTGTATTTTAATTTAGCATTCCTACAAAAAAAAAACACATAATTATTGGAATGAATAAATGAAGGGTCAGCAGGCCGACCAATCCCACGACCGCTGTGGGCAAAGTCGCGCGAAGTGCTCGTCGCGCTGTATTCTATTACTCATAGGAAAATGCTTGGGCACTCTTGGGAAAACAACTTTTTTTTCGATCTTCTACTCAAGTATCGATATCTTGTTATTTTTTAAAAAGTATATTTACTTTCTATATTACCAGTTGGATATTTGTAGGCCATATAGCTTGAACTTTCAGGGGTCAGACTTTGGTGAAACGTGTTAGACGTCTTTTTAATTCAATCTTATTAGGCAAGTTGACCCCAATCCTTTCCAACCATAATTCTGTCTCCGTCACTGATGTGAACGAAGCGGAATAGAGATTGGAAAATCAGTACAAATCAGCACACATTTCGAAAAATAAGGACATTTGCGTACTGAATTGGGAATTGAAAATTTTCAGAACAGCAAGTGAAAGTTCAGTACTGTCCTTCCCAAATCAGTACGTCTGGCAACCGTAAGTGACATTTTAACCAGTTTTGACAATTTTTCTTTTGTTTATTTGATGTTTATACTTTTTTTATAAAAGTCTAGCACATTACATAATCAGCATTACATAAATCCACATTTCAAACTTCGCACAAAATTTATAAAAATAAAATAAACTTTAACAATTACTACTTACTTTAACTTTTTATTTGGAATTTTTTGAAAAATGTTAGGTATTTGTTTTTTTTTTGTTATTTATGACCTAATAACAATTATATTCAACAATGTTTATTGAGCTTGAGACCGTTTTTAATGAAAAACTATTGCGGAAAAGCAACTATAATTGTGAACAAATGGTAGAAGTGAGACTCCTTTCAGTCTGATGAGAAAATGTGGTCATTTCCGAAATAGCTATCACTTCTACCATTTTTTTCAAAATTAATGTTGCTTTTCAACAATAGTTTTTCATTAAAAACGGCCTCAAGCTCAGTAAAAATTGTTGAAATTTTAGGTATGCAGTTTTATAGCCCATTAAATTTGAGTAGTAGAGTTGTAAAACTATCGATAATGCCACCATCGATAGTTTCCATGTTTCAGAAAAAAACTATCTATTCGTTGATAGTTTCCAGCAATACTATCGATACTGTCAAACGCTACCATCGATAGTACTATCGATAGTCAAAGTAATGTTAAAAACTGTTCCAAATTAACCGGGACGGCATCGAAAAACAAAAAAAGAAAATATTGAAAATATAAGCACACGTAGGGCCGTTTTCTTAAGTAACTTAAAATTCACTTTATGTTTAAATATTGCTTTAACATGTATAGTTCTGTCTAAGTAAAGCATTTTATTATTATTTTATTTATTTATTTACATATCTATTACTGAAGCTTACAATTAAAAATAAAATTATGAGCCTAGTAAAGAAAGCTTCTTCTTATGATCTATAACACATGGCAACAAAAATGGGAAACAAATTTGTTGCGGTAAATGTTACAGCTGTTTTTGATTGACTTGTCAGTGCTGATTACGAATCCATGAGCATAAGGTTTCCATAAACTCCAGAATTTGTGGAAAACGAGGTCAAAATGTCAAAAAATCCCTACACCTTGACCTGCTGGTCACTTATAGTCATTTATTGAATAGCAAAACCTGATTTTGTGCGAAGTTTGAGTACCCACCGCAATTAAACAAAAGGGGATAGAGCCTTCCACTTGGGCTGAAATTAAGGCTTGAACTTTTAAATACAGCCGGTTAAAATACCATCCCTGAACCTTAACCCTAAGGTCACTTATAGTTACTTATTTAACAGCAGAAACTGATTTTGGCAAAACTTATTTATTTTTTTCAATAGCACAGTATTTATTCCAGTAATTTTATATTCAATAAATTACTTTTAGTGACCATCAGGTCAAGGTGCAGGGATAGTAGCCGAGAGTTATAGCTTTAATTTAAGCCCCAGTTAAAGGTTCTATCACCTTTTGTTTTTTGTGCTAGACTTTCTAAAATATTGCAAAAAACGCGATTTTTTCAAACTCGTTTTTCTCAAAATCTGGAGCTGATGGAAACTTTATGCTTACGGACTCGTAATCAGCATAAAAAAGTCTATCAAAAACAGCTTTATCATTTGCCGCAACAAAATCACTGTTGCCTTGTTTAATTGTTGCTTATTATAAATTTTCAAATATGATATATTTTGTTTGAATTCCGTAATATAATTTTTTGATTTGTTTACAGCCAAAAAACATACAAACGTCAAACACCGATAATAGAAATGCTTTACTTCAGACATAGCCTTATGGTTTGAAGCAACGTTTAAATATAAAGGGAGCTTTTCAATTAAAGGTTGCTTGAGAAAACGGCCCATTAAAAGTTATAATAAAAAATTGTCAAACTTAAAGAACATACGCGCAGCTACATAGAGACATTATAAAAAAAATCGGCTTTGCTAAAGGTTTTAAACTATCGATAGTCAACTAGTACTATCGATAGTTTAACCTTTTTTGAGAAAAAATATCACTACTCATCGATAGGGGCAAAAAAATAAAACTATCGATACTATAGATAGTACCATCGATAGTTTGACACCTTTATTGAGTAGGTTAAAGTGCAAATTTCAAAACGCTAGAAATTTTGAATAATTTTTTTTTTGCTGACGGTGCTAGGCATTTTCTTGCATATAAAAGTAGTTGTCGAGCATACTTTATGTGGAAGAAAACGCACAAAACCGTCAGCCAAAAAATTATTCAAAATCAACGCGATTTCCTAGCGTTTTGAAATTTTTACTTTAACCTACTAAAATTTAATTGGTATAAACCAAAAACAAAAGCAAATTGGCCAAAACTGAGCAAAATGTCATTTAACTTAATAAGCTGACCACAAGGGTACAACTGTATGTACAGACATAATTAAAATATGCCCACTAGCTACAGTGGCAGCACTATTGGCTACACCTCTACAAAACTACCGATTTACTCGATAAAATTGAAATCTTCACCTTCACCTTCCACCTTCATTCTGTGACTAACGGCCCTCTTCTCACACCAAAGGCAAAACACTTCACATGACTTGTTTTAAGTACTCGCCTAATACTTTGACGCATTATAAGCATTATTTCGTCGCTCAATATGTCCTTACTGGAGCCCGGATTTTTATGCTAAAAATATCTAAAAGCATATGTATCTATGTATATATATATATATCTGTGTTCGTATGGAATAGGAGCTTATGTCGAAAGGCTGGCTTTAGTATAATGCAGCGAATGACTCACTGGCGCCGACACGTTGAGGAACTTTTGGCAAATAAACGTGCAAGAAATAGTTCCGAAACGTGCAAGAAATAGTTCAAATACTAGCGATACTTCTTATTAAGTCTCATCAAAAAATTCCTTGTCGTTTAAAGAATAAAAGGAATGCCGCATTATACTAAAACCAGCTTCCCGACATAAGCTCCCTGTAGGGAAACTCCGATCTGGTGAACCAAATTTATAGTTCCGTACTAGATATTTATCGCCAAAAATTAACCAGTCCGATAGTAACTAGATCGCCACCAGTTCAAAAGCAGCGAGATGTGGTACTTTTAAAAAACAATTTCATTTTTTTAAATCTATATCCAAAATGACGAATTTAGAACTGATACGAAACTATAGAAAAAGGGAGGCGAACTAGATCTCATATGGCGAATTTCGAACTAGTTCGGAACTACCGAAAAAGGGATGCAGCGGGGGGCTTGTTTACTTTAAGTAGATTTTTGTTTGGCGAGTTTCTCGTTCAAATACGCTTCCAGTCTGCACTTCGCAGATGCTTTTTCATAGTTTGGTAATACAAAACTACAATTTTTGTTAACATTTTAACATTTTGGGAACTTCTGGAATCTAACCAATAACAGCAAGCACCTCTGCAAATTCAGCTACAGCCAAAGGTATGTGAAGTGATCACCAGTAAATAATGGCGTTGATCAAGAACCATAAATGTAAATAATAGATTTACTGCGGAAAGGCGGGACCGTAGGAAAAGTGGCAAAAAATTGTGGAGTTTGCTACTTGAAAATGTTAAGACTGAGAAAAAATATAGCCTAAACTGTTCCCAAGAACAAAGGAAGTCTGTCAAAAAATATTACGGTCCGATATCTTGTGAACTAAGCAGCAAGAAGCGATACAGCCACTACTACAGAAGCGGTTAAGGTATTAAACTTTAATGCAAATCAGTAGACAGCGAGGCGAAGAATTGCCAAATTGAGCGCAAAGGCATCATAAAAGAAGAAATAAGCAAATTTGATAAAAAATACATGTGCGAGTGTGGCAGCATTTTGTTGCATCGCACGAAACCCTATTGGGATATGTTACATCTTTCAGAATGCAATAAAAAGCACATTTTTCAATTGAAGGTTATTTGGTCTGACAAGACAAAATTAATCGCTTTTAATCAGAGGGCCGGGCATGGTATTGGATCAAAGCCCCAAATTAAGCCTAAGCGCATCATGTAAGGCAAACTTTGAATCAGAGTGGTCGGTCAATAATAGTTTGGGATTGTATTTCAAAAATGTTGTTGGTCCGTTAGTACATTACGCACAAGGAACAGTATCTATTCATATTTCAACAAAATTTGCAAGATGTAGTCGAAAAAATGTGAGTTTCTGCTCGAGCAAAAATTTACTAATTCGCGGACATGAATCTCATCGAGAATTTGCGAAATCAACTAAAAGCACAGCTTACTAAGTATCCAGGTCCGTAAAATCAAGTACATGAGATGTGAAAGCAAACTAAGGATATATGGGAGGATATACCTCCAGAATTTTTACAGAGATACAAGTAAGGTATGCCAAATCGCATCCAGGAACTAAACAAATCAAAAGGGTACTGAACATTGTGTTAATAGTTCTTTTTTCGTGAAAATTGTTAATAAGTTCTTAAAAATATACGAGTGCAAAACTTTAACATTTGCAATAATTTACATTTTTGTCTGCTGCTTTTATTATTGTTGTTGTATTGACTTCAAATCATTATGAGATAGGAAGTACAGGTGTACCAATAAGAATATACAACAAAAGTATGAAAGTCGTTAGAACTGGGAAAGACAGCGATGACTGGAATAAAAGTGATACAACATGGTACAGTTTTGCCCGTCACTGTACATTCATTCAAACAGATTTGATATCAGATCGAAAATACAATTCTTTGCGAATAATTAAAAATCGCTATCATGGTAAAACCAAAAAGATAGTTTGGAAACATCTTGTTACTTTTTTCGTTTGTGGATTTGACAACTATAGAAAACAGCGTTCGAAGCGAACTAGATCCCATCTGTGGAATTTAGGACTGGTTCTGAACTATAGAAAAGGTAATGCAGCGGGGGACAATTTCCAATTTCTATGACATCGCCTTGTTAAATTCGCCAGTTGTTTGCATGCAAAAGAGATTTAACGCGAACTAGTAGTGGGTCTAAATGTACTAGAAGCGCACCAGTTCAGAACTAGAGATTTTTCCTACAGAGCTACTATTCCATACGAACACACATATATTTATATATATGGCTGCCGCTGTGGTATAGTGGTTAGCATTGCGCGCTACCACTCCATAGGGCCTGGGTTCAGAACTAGAGATTTTCCCCACATAGCTACAATTCCATACGAACACAGATACATTTATATATATGGCTGCCGCTGTGATATAGTGGTTCGCAGTACGCGCTACCACTCCACAGGGCCTGGGCTCAGAACTAGAGATTTTCCCCACTTAGCTACTATTCCATACGAACACAGATATATATATATATATACATATGGCTGCCACTGTGGTATAGTGGTCATCAGTGCCCGGTACCACTCCACAGGGCCTGGGTTTAATCCCTGGTCAAAGCAACATCGCAAAAAGAATATAGAAAACAGGTTTTTTATTAACAGCGGTCGCCCCTTGGCAGGCAATGGCAAACCTCCGAGTGTATTTCTGCCATGAAAGACATATGTAGTTATGGTGGTACATATTTTTATTTTAGGCTTCATTTTCAGCATACAAATTCAAGTTCTAGTCATAACAACAACGTAGAACACAGTTTTCGAAATAAACATATTTGCATAAATCAGCTGTGCCCCGCCCCGGCCAAAAATTTTATGAAAAATTATTGTTTGTCTAAAATTCATTGTATATAACAATTTTGTTACAGTTTGTTGCCAATGAGAAGCACATCTTTTTCTCAACTTTGAATGCATTTTCCAAAATATTAAAATTACTATTTGGCATGATTTTTGAATGTCTCCGTTTTGCGCGGAAAGAATATACTCATAAAAAGTACAAAAGATCCCCAAAGCAACAAGTCAAGATGGTTATCACAATGACTTAGATTGTTTATAAAAATTAAAATTACAATATTAAAATAAAGAAAAATTAAGAAGAGATAACAACATATCAAATTTGTTTTTAAAATTGCCAAGATTTTTTATACAAAAAAAAATACATTATAACTAATTTATAAAATGGCAATAATAAAATAAAGAAAATTAACTAAGAGAGAACACATTAAATTTGTTTTTAAAATTATCAAGATATTTTATACAAACAAATTGACACTAAAATTAATTTAAAGGTGACTAACACAAAATCGGACCGAAGATTTGCCCATATGTACTTACATAAAAAAATTGGCAACTTTTCCTAAAAGATTTTGGTAGACAAAATTTTAGGCTAGTGGCAACCATGGTACCGGCTATGCGGCAATTTCAGCCCACAATCGGACAAACCAAAATTCATAAATGAATTCGCCGGAGTAAAAATATCTCCTCTGTACCCAATGTTGCCATATGCAGTGTTAACTGTAAATTACTGTTTTTTAGAGAAGCTGACAGTTGTTTATATTACTTCCTACAAATTACACTTTTTTGAAATTCGGGATTTGAACGAATAAATTAAAATTTATCTTTTGGTTGTCTGTAAGTAAATTTGTAAAATAAAAGAGGACGATGAAGGAGCAGCGTTTCCTCATTTGCATTCCAGTCGCCACAGCAAATGTGGAAATAATATTTTTAAAATCCATCTGAATAAAACAATAAATAAACTAGAAATGTCAGCACTCTCTGGTATTTTAAGGACTTCGGATTTTTTAAAAATATGCGGTGATTCGATACCCAATACTACTCAAAAAATAAAAATAAAGCAATTTACGAAAGATAACTGGAATGAATTATGTTAAAACAATGGTGCAATAAGCCTTAATTTGTTAAAAGCTGGTTTTTTTCATCGAAAATACACCTCTTTCCGGAAATTTAGATTTTTGAAAAAAAAAATCAGGCACCACTGTCTATCTCTGCCGCCTCCCGTAATACCCACATATATATATATATGTATCTATGTATGTACTTACATACATATATACATAAGTATACTGGTAACAGAATATCTTCTTACGCACATTCACACTAGATTTTAAACGTAATTTTGAACGTTTCTTGTACTCTTTAAAATAAACCAAAAACGTTCTGAACTTACATTAAATTTACTCAGCGAAAATATTCACTATGTGTTACGTTTTGTCGCCATTTCTTCGGTACTTCTACTACTGTTTTTACAAAAGCTTTTCTGATGGCTTCTTTCTTTTTTGCTGTTGCACCATGAGCCAGTTGGCCCGAATTATATCTCCCTTCTCACTTGTGCACACGTACATACAAACCGCTGTCGCATTCACTGCATGTGTATACACAAACCTTTTTGACTTGATAATTTTTTTTTGTGTTACTCTTCTTCGTCTATTCACTGCTTTTTATGTACACATATTTTTTTAATTGAAGGTATATTTTTTACACACAAAATTAAGAAAACGTACTATTACATTGATGAAATCTCGCATGCACAAAATTTTTGCGCCGTTTTCATAAACTTCACAGAATTAAAGAAATTTTCATAAAACAATCCATTTCACTTCAATATTTATATGTATTTTACAATATTTCCACTTTCATCAAAGCCACCCAGTACCGCTCGACCGGCTATTAGTATTATGTTCGACTAACTTACATATGTAAGTAGAACCACGTAATTTCCGTGTTATTAACTTTATTCTGCCGAAAAGTCAATAAAAAGGATCCAAAAGATAGGCAAATTCGTAGCGATGGAACTAAGCCGCACATACGTACAACCAATATATGTATGTACATACGTAGATACACGTTGAGTACGTGTACTTAAAACCAAGAACCGTTCGAGCTGGTTTCACAAATACATCTGATCACGACTAACACACATTCAGTGCGGCAGCTATTGCGGAACACTACAAAGCTACAGGACAACGAAGTCACAGATACACACGATTATAATACATGAATTCGCCTTGGATACACACTACGCAATAGCCAAGGCGAATTTATGTATATAGCATATTCGTACTCGCCGGAAATGACCAGCGCTGCCAGAAAGCAATGCTAAAAGAATTTCCAAAAAAAAAGAAATATTTTTACCAAGGCGCATCAATTACAGGTGGTAGCGTTAGACGCTATGATTCTTCTTATGAGCACGCTTGTGTCAAATTATCGTCTGTTTTGCTTTATTTACATATCCGCGTATACATACACATATACGTAACAATATACCCTCCCTGCAAACCATTTTTCCAGAGTATTCTGCATTGTAAAGAAGTTTTAAAGAATTCGTTAAGATTTAATTCGATTCTTTGCCGAATTTTCTAAAATGAAATAAATTACGCACACTTCCATTCTTTTACGAAATTTCGGAAGAAAATCTGTGAAGCAACGAAAATAATGGTGCTATGTGAAGAATATCTTTCAGAATTTTTCCAGAATTGTCTTTATTTTTCGTACAGAAATTTCGTTACGAGTTCGCGTCAACCACTTCATATTTTTTTTTTGAAAATTCGTAAAAAAATCGTTACAGAAATGAGATACTCCTAACGATTTCCTTAAGATTTCGGGAACTTTGGTTTGCAGGGCTGCAAACAAATGCTCCCGAAATCTTTAAGAGTATCGGAAATTTGTTACGTTTCTTTTAGGAATCTTTAAAGAAAAACATATGAAGCGGTTGACAAGAACTAGTAAAGAAATTTCTGTACGATTTCTTAGAGAAAATTCTAAAAAAAAATTGTGAAACCTTTCAGAATTATATGAAAACTTGGTATGCAGGGTATACATATACATACGAATATGAGTAGATAAAGAAGATGTTGATGACACAAGGAGTTCATACCAACGGTAAATGTTGTTTTTGTGCGATTGCTACAACCTGTAGTTATTGAATCATGTATATTTACATATTAAAGAAAAGATATACCAGGAATTAAAAACTTTCAGCTATGAAAAAAATTATTAATCGATGTTGACAAAGGCAGTGCAGTTTATATTTGATAGTGCTGATATTAAATCTTTAAAATTATTGAATGACAACACAGCGTAACACAATCAAGAAAATCGAAAAAACTTCTAAAGTGACCGACTAGTCCTAGACCTGGTCGAGTCATATAAAAAACTGTCTTTAATATTTTTACAACACTCTGAAATTCTTAACTTATTCATAAGAACTATTTTCGCATGACAAATCGGACTAAACATCTTTTGCCTCAGTTATGTGTTAAATAATTTTAAGATTAAATATGGATTGAAGTTCTAAACAACAAATAATGATTTATCAAAAATACAAGCGTGAAATTAAAAAAAGTGTAACGTGTATTTTAAGGTGTATTTTATTACGCGAATGCCGATATTGGAATGACAAGTTTATTTAGCACTTTTATAGGTTGACAGGTGTCATTGTGTACAAGCTCTATTTAATATTTTGCTTTTCATTTAACACACCTAATTAACAAAATAAAATCTAAATTTTATTCTATTGCACCCACTTAGAATTAATTATTGAAACCATACATTTCCAAAAATTTATAATGTTTAACAGGGTTCAATCTCTTCGTAAGTAAATCCGTAGGCATATAAGTATACAGTTGGCATATATTCAATTTTAATAGAAATATTTTGTCTACAAAAATGTAAACTTACATCAATATCATTTTATCGCTTATGAAATACGGGATTGGAGCATACTTTTTTTCATTAAAAATAGGAGTAGGGTATAATTCGTTATGAATCCCATGTTGCAAATTTTTTAAATACATGGGTCATTTCCAAATAAAATGTACATGGTAGGAATTTCACTTTTGTTTTTAAGATTAATGAATTTATCCTCTAAATCGTTTACCTACGTGAAATTTGTTGCAGAATACGAAACTGCTTTCAGGCCATTCAAAAAATATTATTCTTTTCATATTTTTACAAAATATTTTCCAGAAAGTCACTTCATATAAAAGTATTCTAAGTAATAATAAAGTTTAGAAACTCGTAGAAAAACGTGTACTAACCGATAAGTATAGTACTAATTTTTAACATTAAAAGCATGATTTTAAACATTTGTATATCATTTTGAAACTCCTTTAACAGATAAGCTAATGTTGAAGTTTATTCCACCTTTTTCATAACGTTAACGTGATGTTTTTTTTCTTGAGAAGCAGACTCTTTATTTAATCTTTCTTCGAAAACAATTTCCCATGCATGTCATTTGCACACTTTTGGAGAAATAAGTTATTAAAATAAAAAATCCCTTTTCACCTAAAAGTGACATTCTTTAAATATTTGACTTTTTGTCTCATTTCACGAAAATATAAAAACAAAGAAATCATTGAAACTCCTTAAGCAATAAACAGACATTGGTAATTATTTTATTTTTAGTGTTTTTTTGCATAAAATACTTGGTGACATTCGGAAAATATTTAGCCGTACTTACCGTCGTGCGTTGATAAATTCACTTAAAAACACAAAATAATTGCTTTTATTAAGTTACTAGCTACTACGGTGGTCCATTCCTGTTACACGGATGAGAAATGAGGTACGAAACAAAGCATATGTTTCTTATACGGGCAGGTTCTGCAAATCACTTCCGAGTGAATTTCAATCAAATTGGCAGGGGTTGAAATTTAATCGAAAGTGAATTGTGAGCCTGCCAGATAATTTTAATTTTGCAATACTTGTGTGTACACAATATTTTTTGTTGTTCCATTCCCTGCGTAGATTAAAGACTGGGTGGCCGACACGGGAACATGCAACTATTGTCGATGTAAGAAGTGACCCGCATCTATATAAATCTAAACCACACTTTGCCAAAGTTTGACTTTGAGCTTTATTACTTTGCTTCCATTACTTTCTTCATTAATTTGTTAACTGTCGCGTGACCTTGCAGAGTTTTTGCTGATTAATAATTCCGCCACATGATAATTCGCACACCTATTTTCAATTAATATGTGGGGCATCCCTGGTAGATCAAGCGAGTTCAAAAATTCTGTTGGATAATTAACTACTTCCACAACAGTGTTAATCGATTTGCATACAAATATGTTATTTCCTCATTTTGAATGCTGGATTGAATAAAATTAGTAAGTTGATAGACATTTTTATTCCCCGGCAAAAATAGCTCGTTCACGGAGCCAATCGTGATTCCTATAATAAATTTAAATATTAGGAAACATTGGTTCTCTTTTCAATGTTACACAAATTATCAGGCAATGAATTTCGTCTGAAACTCTCACCGACTGGCAGCTTTCTGTTCCAAAGTCCAGTGATTGTCGCGGGAATACCTCGGCTGGTTGAACGTCCTGTAGCTGAACACGCATATTAAGGGCCGGTTACTCAATGTCTGGTTAACACTTATCTCCGATTAAACATAGTTACCGATTCCCTGTTGGATGCATGGAGCCGAAGACGTCGATAACGATGTTTAACCGCAGATTAGTGTTAACCAGACATTGAGTAACCGGCCCTAAAGTAGTTAAATGCAATGCATGTACGTAGTAGAGGTATACGCCGCCGAGCCACGCCACCGCCGCCGTTTTTCGTCATTCCTCACGCGTCGCCGCCGAGTTACGAAAATATCGGCGCGGCGGTCGCCAAAATTTTGTACAAAATTTTCATGTTGTATGCAGATTGAAATACATCGTTTGAAGGCACTAAGTACTACTCGTATAAAAATACAAATTTACGAAATGAAAATTATATTTCTAAAGGAGTTTTTTTTTCATAATTTGCGCCACGGGACAAGAATATGACCTTTATTTTTCCAAAAGGAGCGTAACTCAGAAAAACATAGGTAACCTATTTTTCGATCGAAAGCGTTTATTACAGTTAAATTAGTGTCGAATAGTGGTAATCTAACGATATTTTCCGCAGTTGACAATTCTTTTCAATTCTACAACAATACTACTTTTTTATCTTATTACATTAAACGAGCAATTCTTGATATATATATATATATATATATATATATATATATATATATATATATATATATATATATATACATGGGGTTTTCGGAAACGGCTCTAACGATTTTGATAAAATTTTGTGCACATATAATGTTTTGGATTTTAAGGTTATCTGAATAGGCATTATCTCCGAGAAGACTCGTATGACTCGTATAAGGTTGCCACCTATTCGAAATTAGTTTCAAATTAATTAAAACGTCATAATACGGGTATCAAATGGAAAGTATTTTAAAAATCCCTAATTAAAAAATATTTTTAATAGGGTTTCCACCTATTTTGAATTGCATAATTATTTAATTTTTTTTGTTAAGGAAAAAAGGTAAAATATTACTATTCATGGGTACCAAGAGAAGGTTATTAAACAATGCCTGCCCCATATACAAATTGTTATCTCTTAGGATAATAGTGTAAGGTTGCCACTTATTTTCGATTCTACACAATTTATCTAAAATATCGCAATATGGATATCAAATGAAAGGTCTCATTGAGAACTTTGGTCAGAAAATATTTTCCATCAGGGTTGTCATGCTTCTATGTAATACAAATTTTTATTTTGTTAATTTCAATCAAAATTTTTTTTTTATGTATACACAATACATATACGCTCAAGATATCTACCATTCAATCCAGCATATTTCAGAATAGGGTTGCCACCTAAATTATAGAGTAAAAAATTTACTTAATGCATGTCGAAATCCATTTTTTTTTGTTTATTTCCAAAATATTTTTTTAAAGCTATCCAAATCTTGAAATCTTTGAAGAGTATATGCACTCCGAGCAAAGCTCGATCAACCTGGTACTACGCATACTACAACCACAAGAAAGTTATAACACATCAAAAACTTAAGCGCCAATATCTCAGAAGCGGCCGGATTGCATCTAACTCCTCAATTTTTGGAGATAAAACAAAACAAGTTGACTTTCATGTGATTTTTTTTTTAATATGTTAAACAGACTTTCAATAAAAAGCAAATGTTTTTTTTGCTAATTTTTACATTCGGAAATTATTTTATTCTGGGGTCCCACATACGTATACAAGTCCTAGGTGGCTCTGTGAAAATTACGTCAGCATTCCTTAGTGGTGGTAAAACCCCAGGAAGGTTTTGCTCCCCCTCTTTAGTAAAAATTTGTATTATTTTTCATTGCATTCGGTTCTCAGAAAGTCAAAAAGGCCCGTTCTGGTTCGAGTTGATGGTTTAAACTTTTGGAAAAAAGTAGACCACCCTTGTTTTCAATATGTAATCCGAAAAAAATAGTAAGAACTCCGTAATTTAACATAACGGTTGATAAGATTATTGCAAACATTTATTGATAGCGACATAAATTAACCCAATAACTTAACTTTTTAAATTTTTTTATTTCTTTAAATTTAAATAGTACATAGGGATCTGTAGAGAACATAGAGAACCATGTCCATTAGCGCCAGACACTCAACATTTTAATTCAAGTAGGAAGTAACGTAATTTAAATTTAAAGCTAATTCAATAAATTAATTAAATAGAATTATAATCTGAATTGGCATGGCGAATGCCTAACGCTGACGAGATGATATGATAAGATTAATAGCCTCATGGCTCTTTGAAATCTACCTACGGCGCCACCGCCGCCGATTCTTTTTGAAGTTGACCACGCCGCCGCCGCAAAGCCTGTCGGCGTAAACCTCTAGTACGTTGTGCCACAGTGAGAAGTTACAGAAAATATTTGCGCAAAATCACCTGCGAGCAATATCAATGCATTCCGGAACGGTTGAATGTTTCCACACAAATCTCGCAACGGTCGATTAAGAGACCCAAGCGATTTTTTATCTGCCATCGTGCACTCATTCGTTGTTTTGTACGCCCAAGTATGATAGACATTTTATTTTATTGTTTATAAATGAATTTAATTTTTATAAATCCTATATTTGGAGTCATATGTTTTTGAGAAAAATACACCGTAGGAATTTGAAAATTTTAAAAACACAATTCTCGACTGAAAAATAAGATATTCGAGTTAACTTGACGGCACTCAGTGTGCTTTTTTAACTCAATTAATTAATGAATTAATCGTAGCGCTTTCGACAGAAGCAATACTTTGATATGAAACAAAATGGCAATTACTCATTGACCTAAAAAAATTATAGTGTTCTTCGAATAAACATGCAAAATCCAACGGATATATTAAAAAAAAACGAGAAACAAGATTCCACTGTTTAAAAAACGAAAAAAAATTTCAACCCCTCAATTTGAAAAATGCATAATGTATACATATATTACATTTTTTATGATTTGCATGCAGCTGTGCATCCTTCATGCAATTTTATATCCTTTCCTTAAAAAAAAATTATAGAAATCGGTTAAGGTGGTCCAAAATTATGCGGTAACATACCTACATAAAAAGATACTCTGACGAATTGATAATCTCCTTAAAAAAAAAATTTAGAGAAGAATGATTGACTGCAATATAGCGAGAGTACCAGTTTGACAAAATAAAACATAACCAAAAATCATAGAAAATAAGGACGCTGGCTATGTTATGGCTTCCTTCTTTGTGATAAGTACTCTGCCACGTTTGTTCGAAAAATTATTTTTGGGGCAGAGTACAGGGAGACTCTTATTAAATTAATAAAGAAAACACTGAAAATCAGGACTTATTCGGTACAAATATAAAAAATCCGGACTCTTACACGTCCCGACTTTTAAAAAATATTCAGCGGGACAATTTTCTTAAAATCGGTACTATCCCGACAAAAAAGGGACGAATGGTCACCGTCCTTATAGTTATTTATTGAACAGCAAAAAGAGTAAAAAAATCGCGGTTTTTGCCATATTTGGGCAGCACTAGCAAAGAAATAAAAGGTGATAGAACCTTCCACTTAGGTTTAAATTAAATCTAGAACTCTCAACTACTGTCCCTGAAAATACCATCCCTGCTCCTTGACCAGATGGTCACTTATAGTTATTTCTCTTCTTCTTATTTGGCGCTGTAACCGCCTAAGCGATTTTGGC
>NW_023459121.1:0-3741 GCF_013731165.1 Rhagoletis pomonella | reverse complement strand
CTCGGTGAATGGCTGCCCCGAACTCATTATATCAAATAATGGTACTCAATTCATCAGTCAAACTTTCGCAAAGCGTTGCGCCGATTATAATATCAAACACATGAAAAAGCCTTTGTACCATCCACAAGTCAATCAGGTAGAGGCGACAAACAAAAGCATTAAAATCCTGGGAAAATTATCTTTCTCGTGTTATTCATGATATTAACACTTCAGTGCATTCAGCCACGGGCTACACGCCATATTTCCTACACACCGGTTGTGAATATGTGAAAGATGGAAACGAATATAAATTATTATTGGATGTAAATCCATACCATACCCAGGAGGTGGAACAACGTAAAGTTCTGGCTGATGAAATTCGAGACAGACAGTTCGAACAATATCAACAAACCGCACAACGGGCATTGACCCGCAAAAGTGAACGCCATTTCGAGATAGACTCGGAAGTGTATATTCCCAATCCTAAACAGTCCGTGGCCGGAGAGGGCTATGCACAAAAACTAGCCCCACCAAAAATTAGAGCCTATGTTTCACGGAAACTTGGTTCGAATTCATATGAACTGATCGATGCTAAACACCGAGTGCTTGGAAATTATTCCGCCGATTTAATGATTTAATCACAACACGTAAACTCATTCAGTACATTCGCCTTCTCAAGAATTTCGATGAATATATGGCGGGCCTCCATACTCCATTGATTCTGCCATATTAAAATAATAATTACGTTTGTAAATGAAATGAATTACTGAATAAATTAATTAAGTTTAGTTTTGTTATATCCATAGTGTTGTTATATTATATCCTCAGTACATTGCTAGTAAATCGATCAAAGCAAACAAGAAAAGATTCATAACCAAATCTTTTACCAATGCCTTTCATCTACCGTAGCTTATGTAATGCGTACTGAAACTAAATAGGAAAGACGGAATATGTGTACATACATATGCGCTCAAAGCCGAACTGAACGAGTCAGGATGGGGTTGATGAAGATCATGTAGGACGATTTCGATGTAAGGTCTAACGTCCATCAAACCACAGCCCGTGAATCGCATTCGAACCACCATTCTCATATCCCCACTAAACGCTCCACATTTTTTGTTAACGTGTCGCTGAAGATGAGAGAGGGATAATGATCTATTATTTTTATTGGCCAAATAATAGACATAAGAACGATTATGAGAAATGTAAACATAACAAAACTGTCAAAGCTAAACTTCAAAATGGGGGGAATTGCCAGATGAATGTACGTAACCAATAGTTATTCAAGACACGAACCATTATATCGGTATAGCCGCGAGTTGACAAGGCCACTATGAAAACGCCCACACTGACATACGATAAAAGTAT
Organism: Rhagoletis pomonella; assembly: GCF_013731165.1. Lineage (NCBI taxonomy): Eukaryota > Metazoa > Arthropoda > Insecta > Diptera > Tephritidae > Rhagoletis > Rhagoletis pomonella. Next base: position 2,394 of record NW_023459121.1, on the reverse strand, counting down.
CGGTGGTCACATACCACGAGGCTAGAAAAATATGTTTCCTTTTTCGAATTGGACACGGACCGAACAACACACACCAGTCACGCAAGAACGGAAGTAATCCAAGCAATTTATCAAAGCTGACGACATTGGTTTGGTTAAAGTCAATCCTCAGAGTGCGTATACCTGGGGAATATACTTATCGGCATTGTTCCACCACATTCCTTCCGGGAAATCCTCAACCAAGTTTTCACCTGTGGAAATAAAGAGTCTGTGGATATAAATTCTGGTCTATTCATTTGGCAGCAGTTAGACTACCGTACGCCGGTAGCCCCAGAATCATCAAACGTAAGTCAACCTCATTATTGTCACCATCCCATTGGAAACGAGCTACCCAACAACAGTTTATTGAGATGCCTGTTTGGACCGACAAGAAAAGGCCAATCAAAACAACCCCTAGAAATGGGCGTGGCAATTGCATGGCTAATAAATAGGCAAAACGCAGATTTTATTGCGGTTTTCGGCAGAATATCCCTTCGTTAACAATATTTGCTCCACAACTTTTTCAATCCATATAGATATTCTGGCGAAATCCACAATAATGTCTAATTTTTTGAACTTTTGTTGTAATGTAGCCACGCCCATTTCTAGAATATTCTTTGATTGAAAAAGTTGTGGAACAAATGTTGTTAACGAAGCGATATTCTGCCGAAGTCCGCAATAAAATCTGCGTTTTGCAAACCTTAGTCCTACAATTGCCACGCCCATTTTTAGGGGTTTGCCGCCTTAAATAAAAATCTTGCTGTACAAATATTATACCTGGATAGGTATTCTATCGGAATCCGCAATAAAATTTAAATTCTTGCAAAAACTCGATGTTTAACACCTTACTAAATATATCTCAACATAAGTTTTGGAAAACAAATTACAAAAAATTGTTGATTCTCACAAAATAAACCATCTCGTCATAAAGAAAATTATTTTAAAAGTATTTCTTTAAAAACCCCGATTCTTTTTAACGACGTTTTTTTATAGAGAATTAAACAAAGATTACGATGGTATAATTATAAATCCCTAATTTACTGATCTTCACTATGTCAATCAACTTCAAAAGGTTCAGCTGTTAATAGCAAAGTTAGCTTTAGTACAATTTTGATCATCTTATATATAAAAATATTAAGCCCGTTTCTTGAGCTTTAAAACGACGTTAAGATGATGGGCTGAACCCGAGATATAACGATTTGAAGAAGTACATGATTAGTCACAATCACGAAAAAATGCAAAATTTTACAGATCATATCTCCAGAGGTTAGCTTATTTCATGTATAGAACCCATTAAAAAAATTTTAAGCCAATCGAAAGTGTGACACCAAATTTGGTGTCCGATGTGAAAACGAATATCTCATATATAAAAAAATGTTGTTTGAAATTAACAAAATAAAAATTTGTCAATGAACTGATTGGGCCTTATCAGTGTGGCTTTAGACCTGGCAAATGCACCATAGACCAGGTATTCACAATACGCCAAATCTTGGCAAATACCCGCGAGAAAAGGATCGACACTCACCACCTATTTGTCGACTATAAAACCGCTTTTGACAGCACTAAAAGGAGTTGCCTATACGCCGCTATGTATGAATTTGGCATCCCCTCAAAACTCATACGGCTGTGTAAAATGACGTTGAGCAATACCACCAGCTCCGTTGGGAATTGGGAAAGACCTCTCCGAGCCGTTCGCCACAAAACGGGGTTTCAGACAGGGCGACTCCCTTTCATGTGACTTCTTTAATCCGATGTTGGAGAAGATAATAAAAGCTGCAGAACTTAACCGGTCAGGAACAATTCACTACAAGAGCGTGCAATTGCTGGCTTATCCCGATGACATCGACATCATCGGTAACAAAAACCGCGAAGTCTGTTCTGTCTTTTCCAAGTTGGTTAGGGAAGCAAAGCGAATGGGTCTGGTGGTAAACGAGGCAAGACGAAGTATCTCCTGTCATCAAACAAACAGTCAGCACATTCGCGCCTCGGCACCCACGTCACTGTTGACAGTTACAATTTCGAGAAAGTAGAGAATTTCGTTTACTTGGGAACCAGCATTAACACCGATAATAATGTCAGCATTGAAATCCAACGCAGAATCACTCTTGCCAACAAGTGCTACTTTGGACTGAGTAGGCAATTCAGAAGTAAAGTCCTCTCTCGACGTACGAAAACCACGCTCTATAAGTCACTCATCATGCCCGTGCTAGTATATGGCGCAGAAGCATGGACAATGACAACATCCGATGAGGCGGCTCTTGGAGTGTTTGAGAGAAAGATTTTGCGGAAGATTTACGGGCCTTTAAGCGTTGGCGACCGCGAGTACCGCAGACGATGGAACGATGAGCTGTATGAGCTTTACAACGACATGGACAT
>NW_023459120.1:24370-74858 GCF_013731165.1 Rhagoletis pomonella | reverse complement strand
AAAGCGTTCGCCATTCAAAAACCTTTAGAGCGATTTTCGAAAAAGCTTTTTCAATCGATGCGCCGAAACTTGTAGATTCGAATAGATCCAAAAACTTTTCTAAAAGGACCACCTAAACGCAGTAAAATCTGCATTTCCGGTGCGCAAAGTGAATGACCGGAAGTAACGGTGCTTTTGAAAAGTCTTCATGACCTGCAGATTATATGAAAAAATGTCACGTATTCGACTAGACTTTTTTCTATGTTCCGAATAAAAACTGAATTTTTCATGAATTGGGATTGATTCTTTGGCCTTTTGCGTATTGAAAACCAGTTTTAAATCTTTCAAAACCCTTAGAGGTTTCAGACAAAAAATTTCTAAAAGTGGTCTGGAGGAGCATGTTCACAACGATAATTTCGATACTTTATATCGCCCGATAACTTTCGTTGTGGCCTCGAGTGACGCCAAATTTCTTGCGCTTTCTGGAAATATACCGTTTTTGTTGCAAAAATCATAAATGTTAGTTTTATTTAGAAAAAACGCGAAAAATCGAGATTTTCTTTTTCAAAAAGCGTTCGCCATTCAAAAACCTTTAGAGCGATTTTCGAAAAAGCTCTTTCAATCGATGCGCCGAAACTTGTAGATTCGAATAGATCCAAACAGTTTTCTAAAAGGACCACCTAAACGCAGTAAAAATTGTATTTCCGGTGCGCAAAGTGAATGACCGGAAGCCGTTACTTTTGTTTCTGGCAAACTGTTTAAAGGCACTGCATCTGGTATTGAATGTCCGTTTGGTTTATCATCCAGTTGGAAGTAAATGCTTGGTTTGTGACCGTGCTAGAAGTATACAGTCGCAGTCAAACTGTGAAGGTCCCAGCAGGAAATGCTAACGCAAGTGCGCAAATATTTTAGTTATAAATAAACTCTATTTCATTTTATTTTTTCCTTGATTTGTTGTATTTTAAATTTCTTTAATATAATTACATGATTTATTTAAATGTTGAATAACATTTTTTTATCATTTTATTTACCTTTATCTTTAATACATTTCTGTTTTGTTTGACGACTTGTTTTCATAAGTGTTTTACATACATGCTACGCTACTTAGTTTCAGGTTTGCCTTTTTATTTTTACTTCTGTTAGCATAAGTTTTACGTTCTCTTTTCTTAGTTTAACGATTTTTATTCAACATTTTTGTTTTTCGATCGTTTGTTACGATTTACATAAGAATTTAACATACATACAATATTATTATTAGACAATGTTTTTCTCGTTTTTTTTTTTTGTATTTAAACATTTCTAGCACGCACACTTACGAATAGTATTAGTTTTAACGTGGTTTTATGTGTATGTTTATATATTGGTAAGCGCATGTTGCTGCTGTTTTATTGATGCAGGCAACATTCTTTTTTATTTAGTTTTTAGTAGAAAACAGTGGAGTTATTATTATGGTACAATAAAGGGTTGAAACAAGTCGGACTGTAAGCTTTTTTGTTCTTAACTTTGTTGCTAATTAAATGCTGCCAGCTACATTTATCATACAAGATCGGTATTACATCATTGGTGAAGCACTTGAGCGGTGATGTTTGCAGCATCTCTTTCTGAGGTAAGGATTGAAGATTTTGCTATTTAATTATATTGAAAATCTTCAAAAGATATCAGCAACAAAAAATATGATTGTACAAATAGTACACATAATAGTAACGGCTGCTCATGCTAACATCTGGAATTCTTACTAGGTTGAGGAAACCACAATAGACTGAACTAAGGCACGGAATTACAAGCCTTTCTTCAGTGTACTATAACTACAGGAAGTATTGGCGTCTTTTTAAAGCTTCCCCAAGTTTTCATTAACTTAGCTACTAAGAAAAACAGGTTTTGTACAGTGTATGCGTCTTTGAAGATTTTTGCTCTAGAAAAGAACAAAGTAAGGCAAAATTTTGAAAGAGTTTTCTAACGTTTCTCAGTTTCAAATTTTCAGTATTTTTTATCGAAAATCAAATTCCATTTATTTATTTTTGTTTTTTAGATATTGAAGGAGCACACTGGAGCTTACGTCGGACTAATATATTTTTAAATAAAAGTTGAAGGTTTTGAAATTTTGAATTAGAACAAAAAAGGAGAGACAAAATTCTGAGATGAAGAAAGCATTAGAGTTGTTAACCGTTCAACTTTTTCCTTCCCCGATTTTTTTAATTGAAAATTAAATAGTATCTACCGTTGAAAAATCATAAAGCTGGGCCTGCTAATGTGATTTCCTTCCTCAAACTGTAGACTAGTTCAGCAAAAAAAAACATGCATATTAATATGGTTTTCTAATATGATGGAATTTTACAATGTTTTTTTTTCAAGCTTATCGAAGTCCGTGTCTAGTTTTAAATTTAAGTGTTAGTATTAGCTTACGCTTTTATAGTTTTTCATTTCTTTCATATTGTTATTCTGTTTTATAATTCTATATAACTATTTTGGCGCTCTCACATACTTTTCCATTTCCTTGCACAATTTCTAACATTTTCTAATTTTTCCATTCATTTTTTAATAGTATGTTTTTTACTTTCACCTATCAACACAAATATAAATTTCAAAAAAAAACAATGCATGAAAGAAATTTAATTTTTCTCTCTTTATTGTTTTACCTAATTTTTTTTGTCCTATTTCATCATCTATATTCATTTTTTTACAACTAGCTTCCGTTTCTGTTAGTCACTGCTGCTATTTTTTTTGATGAAAGTGTATTTTACAGGGGCCTTAACGGTTATCAAATTTTGAACTAAATCGTTAGGTATAGATTTCTATTGTTTCGATCAATTTTAACCGTTATTTTATAATTTTTATATCTTCGATAAAGAATAACTGTAATTTTTGGACTTTTGTTGTTTCGATAAATTTGTGTTAGTAATTTTACATTTTTTCAATCATATTATAACCGTCGTGTTCAGATTTAATTTTTTTTCCTGTGAAAGATTTAAAACGGCCATAAAAACGGTTAACAATAAGCAAAAAATTTAAAATCGCAAAATAACAAATAAATTTTTCTAAAAAAAAAAAATAAAAATCCAAATTTAACGATTATTCTTGATCGAAAAAATAAGCATTTTGGAATAATCTAAAAATAAGGCTTGGTATTTAGCGATTATTTTTCGCCCCTCATATATAAACTAAACCATTCAGTTTCTTCTCCAACTTTCCCTTTCAGCGACCGATTTCCTAGTGGGATATTTTCGCTGGCTGTCAACAGATTTAGACAGTTTGAGTGCCTTAGTTGGCTGTTAGTTCGCAACCTGCTGCATTTTTATCCTTGAAAAAAGTTGGACATTAGCGTTGTGAATATCGATTATTTAGAAAATCTCGGACTTTTGTTTTCAGCGCCGGCTGTAGAATTATGCGCCAAACAACTTTACAGTTTTGGTGACTAACTTTTGGCTTTAACTAGTTTATATATTATTATTTTACATTTTGTTTTTTTTTTTTATATATATTTTTGTAATTTAATTTCCTTTTTGCTTCTTTTTTCTCGACTATTGCCACATTTCGTTTAGTTTTATGAGCTGCTGTGTTTAATGATTTTTGTTCTATGCTTTTTTACTATTTTTTGTTTTGTATTTTTTTGTGTGTTTGTTTCTTTTTTTTGATTATACATATGGATTTTAAACTTTCTTTTATTTAGTTACTAGCACTTTGTGTTTTTTTATTATTGGATTTGTTTTTGTTATATTAGTTGTTATGGTACGTAAGTTTAAAGTAAATTCTTTTTCCATGAAATTTTTATTTATTTTTTTTTGTTTCGTACTTTTTTGTTTTCAATTCCAGCACTTCAGCGCAAAACCATTGAAATCGTTGCTCGTTTGGCCAGCAGCTGCTAGAAATGTTGTTTGTTGTTTTTGGAATTTGCTTAGTTTCTCCCCTAGTTCTTTTAGTTCTTTTTTACATGCATTTAGCTAGTCGATTTTTTACAAAATTCATTTTTTTTTCTTAAAATAGGTACTAATTTACAAAACTGCTTTAAAAAGCCAAATTTTTTTTTGGCCTTTTTTTTAATTTTATATATTAAGGTATTATTTCTTCTCATAATTCTGTTTGCAACTACTTTTTACGCGCGAAAAGATAAAGGTAAACAATCAAATTTAAATTAACAAATTTACACACATTTTGCAATTAAGGAATTTCTCGGATTTAGTACACATGCATATACATATATATATATATATTATGTAGAACAATATTTTATAACATAACGTAAATTAAAACTATTTTGTGATACTCTGTTAGACTTGGTATTTTAAAGTTTTTAATAGCCAAATTCATAAAAAATTCAAATGACCTAATTTGATCGATCTTTTTTATAAGCAGCAGTTACAATTTTTTGAATTTTTATGAAAAGGGCCACTAATTTTTATATTACACTTAAAACGAAAACAACTCATTTTTTGTAATAAATTTTCAATAAAATATCGTTACTTAAACGTGACAAGGCGCCAAATCCTTTTTTTTTTTGAAATTGTTTAGGAGAGACGAAAAATCGATGTAGTTTTGAAAAAAGTGGACTTGGCACCTTTTCACCTTTAGGTAGCGATATTGTTTTCTTTTATAAAAGATATTAGATATAAAGCACAGTTAGTTGCCTTATCATCAATAAATTTTCCCACTTTTCTTATTATTGTTATTTTTTATTTATTATTTTTTTTCAACGCCCTCAACGCCCCAGTCTGACGCGGAAAATTCCAAATTAAGTGTAAAATTTTATCAATTAAATCAACAAGTTACATATACATACATATGTTTCTGTGTGAGTGGGTCTATGTAAATATGTATATGTATGTAGTATACTGTATGTCTAAGTAAATAAGTATAAGTGTATGTATGTAAATATATGTAGTAATTATTGCATTTTTGCTTGGAAATAAAGCATCTGCAGCCACTTTTGCCTGGCAAAATCCTGTACTATGCTAGAAACCTATACGAAGCGGCGAGGCACAGTGTCGCAGTGTGGGCGAAATTTCGGTTAAAATCAAAAAACAATCGCGAGAAATTTAAGGACATTTTAAAAGCTTACGTAACCAGAGATAAATAAGCAGCTAAGGAGTACAAAAGCGAGCAATGCAAATTTTTTTTAAATCTAAATGAATGTTTTTTAGCAAAAAAAAAAAATATACATGCAAATTGATTAAAACTGAAAATCATCCACCAAAAAATATTGAATTGAATTGAATATTGAAATCGATATTTCAGCACTCAAAGCAGCCGCCATTTGGCAACTCGAGTTTTCATCGACCTTTCACAGACTTTAGCCGCAATCATATAACAATTTCAACCTCAATATTACTATGAACAGTTTTCCTTCGCCGCTGCGACGCTCATTGCCTTCATTTCTCTTTTCAAATTAACTTTCGCTGCTTCTAATTTCCTTACCCTGCCCCTATTCCTATCCCTGTTTATTGCCTAACCTCGTACTTCCGCCTCGTTTAATTCCATTCCGTTTGCACTCTATTTATTTCAGCTCGACTTTATGACTCGTCTCGATTGTTATGCACCCAACTGGCTGGCACCCATTGTGGTTCGCGTTCCAATGAATTAATCTCGGCCAGCAGCTGTTGATATGCCCGATCTGTGTCGTTGTTTATGATTATCATGTCGAAGAGATGACCCCAGCGCGCCTCCATGTCGCGTGCAGTGGCTATAATGTCTTTGAGTTCCTCCTCCTGAAAGAGATACGAGATTATTTAATAATGATAGTCAAAAGATGATGAGTTTGTAAGCTACGATCGACTCAGTCCAAAACAAAATAATAAAGTGAATTTTATCAATGCAAATCTACGAGCCAGGGAAAGAGTTTTTAGATGCACCGCTGTCTGAAGGAGCACTTCAAGGGCTCGCGTCATGCGGAAATTTTCCGCTTGCATAAAACCACCTGCGATAGCTACAACCCGACTGTTAAGCGATACTTCAGTAAATTATCATAGTGTAGATCTAACTGACGCTTGAGGCAACCACAGCTCGCCTTTTGAGCTTGGACGCCGATAACTGCATTCCTGGGACTATGATTTATGAAGTAAGTTAATTGGAACTCAGTAAACAAGGTTCGAGACTTGGTGATTGCGCCAACCTGGCAAAATATCCCAACAGAATTTTAAGAGTAATACTTCAGAGAGGATGCGACAAGCTGACATCCCCTGAGCGAAAACCAGGACATGCGCGATCGCATTGGTCTTTCTGGCCAAGGGCAGCCGAGGGCGGTTGAGGGCACTCCTCACACTTACAAAGCCGCAGCTCTCACTTTTGGAGGGGGTTTTACCGGGTCACTGTCCAATCCGGACCCCGTATGTCGCAGTTGTCTGGAAGATGACGAGGGTGGAATCACTTCAACACATACCTTTTTAGGTGCCCTGCGTTTGCCAGGCTAAGATTGTCTCCCACATACTTAATAGCCCCGAGCTACTCCGGGGTATTGAGATTTGCCGAATTTGTCAATACATAATCGGCTCGGGGCGTTTTATCGATTAAGTATTGGGTGCCGTTCAGAATGTTGTATCACAAAGGACAATCTCTCAATTGTCTAAGTGAGCCCCGGTTGCACGGGCTGCCACCTAACCTAACCTAAGGCTTGCGGTGAAAAATGGTATTTATAAGACGGCAGAACTGCACATCAAGCCCTTTAGGCGTATTTCTTTCAGCTCCCACGCCGGAATTTATATATTACAGCTAAATAAAGTGCTGGAAGCCTGAAAATTGATGAACGCCTAAACAGGCGTTCTATTCTAAGGCAAATACTGGGATCTCAGACTGCTAGATCATGGCAACTTGGATCTTTAATTCTTCAACTTGTCGAAGAGATGTTGTGCTCCTGATTTGCTTCTTAAAAGAAATAATCTTCTTCCACTCACCTTGAACGGTTCGCCATTTCGGATTTTCTTCTGCCGCAGTTTATCGAGACTCGGTGGCGCCACCAGCACCACATACGGCTTCAAATCGGAGGCGCGCAACAATTTCAAACTCTGTGGATGGAGGTTCAGTACACAGATTTTACCGCTCGCCACCACTGTACGTATGGCCTCCAGCGAGGTGCCTGCAATGATGGAGGAAATTCGAAGAGTTGAGAGGATATGCAAGGATATGTGAAAATTGCAATTTACTTAATTCGTTTAAAAAATAGGATATGAAAAGCACTCACACATGTACACACAGAGTGAGCATGTATGTGTATGTATGTACATATGTACTTTTAAATTACTCACCATAGTAAGCCTTCTCGTATTCGCCATGTTCGACGAAGCGGCGCGCCAGTATGTCCGCCTCAAAGGCTTGGCGCGTGATGAAGTGATAATCAACGCCGGGTACTTCACCTTCGCGGCGCGCACGTGATGTATCTGCAGGGCAAAGAAGGTGCAAAAGAAGAGGCAAGAGAAGACAGCAGAGGTAAATAAAAAATTAAGTATGTATGTATGACCGCAAGTTAGAGTGAGTGAGAATAAATGAGTAGATTAAGGGGAGGTGGAGGTGGTGTGGAACTGAAGTAGTTGCAGGTAAGCGGCTTGCGCGGCACGGCGTAACAGATTGGCTGACATATGAAAAGCATGCTGTGCTTGTGGTAAGCAGCTTATGTGTGCGTATGAGTGTGTATGCATGAGCTTTTGCGGCAAAAGATAAGCCAAGGATGCTGACAGCGCTGTACTGCTGATTGAATTGGAGGTGAAAATTTTTGGCTTTGACTGCAGCAATTAAGTCGTTAGTGACACAGGTCTACAAACAAATATATTCTTGAGCGCGAAGATGGTAGGCGCGCGCCTTTAATATGCGTTTTATATTGCAAGGCTACGAAAGGATTTAAGGGCAAGCTGCCGGATGTATCTGCGTTGGTTTGGCTGTGCGCGCAGCGTGCGCCGTGTGTGAAGTAGAGCGCAAGGAAATCGCCGCTTAATTACTTCTGCGTGCGACTGTTAATCAGATATATTAAAGCGAATGGAAAGTAGGAAGTATTTTCACAGTGGGACGAAATGGGATTGCGATTACTGAAAATTTCTAGCTACTTTTTTCAACTCTAACTAAATGAAGAGTGCAATTTAATTTTGTGTATATTTTTTTGAAGATTTACCCTTTTTCAGTTTCTCCTCTAACAAATAGAAAACTAAAAGCAAAAACGAAACAGGAAAATTTTTTGATAAAAAGGCGAGTGTTTAAAAAATCTCGCGAGCAAAAATATTTTTAGGCAAACAAAAAAAAAACTAAAAAGTAATGATGCAAATAAAAAAATATTTAAAAGTAAACAAATTGGAAAATTAAGTCGCAAAATTCGATAAAGAAAACCACTACAAAAATCGGCTAACGAACTCAGCTTCGTAATATACAAACTAATAAGAAATACAATAAAAAATCTCTTTTGATCCAAAATTATGGAAAACCGGTAGTAAGGAGAAATTTAGCATTCTACAGCCGAGCCACGCACGCCGAGCAAACCTACAGCAACGATTACTTATTTTCCCCAAACTCACGTGGCACTGCCGCCGAGAAGCGATCCGAGTCGGCCATCAGGCGCTGGCGCAGCTCGTGACGTCCGATATTTGGTGGCCCGATCAGCACAATGGGCCGTTTGTGTGTGGCACGTGGATAGTATAAGGCGACCTCTTCGTAGGTGAGTATTTCCTCGGGGTCCGTTTCATCGGGCGCCGTCGTTGCGTACAACGGATAACTGAAGAATGAAAAAACTATTAGTACTTAACCTTACAATTTTTAGATGTTCGCTACTCACCCTGCTTCCGAGCTGGCCTTCTTCTTCTTCTTTCGTCCCTTGCGCGCGCACAGCAGCGTCGCACCCTTGTTGCTATCCTTGCCGCGACTGCGCGCTAACCCCGCCTCCTCGGCAATGGCCAACTTCATGGTCTCGCGCTGATGCTGAAACGATTGACTAGGTATGAGACCGGCCAGCGTTTGGTCCTCTTCGCCTTCGCGATACGCCTGCCACCAGTTGGGATCGTCGCGCGAAATCACGTGTAGCACATCACCTTTCTGGAAGCTGATGCCGAGCTCGCGACATGGTATGTACAAATCATCTTCGGGGTCGTAGTCGAAGTGGGCGCGCACATGCAGCACGGCATTTTCGCGATGGCCGCCGCCCGGTGGTGGACTGCCCGCGGGCACAATAAGAAAGGTCAGCGTACCCTGCATGGAGCTTAGCAGAGCGCACACCTCGTTTACCGTTTTGCCGCGCAGCTCTTGCCCGTTCACCTCGAGTATTTCGTCGCCTTCGTGCAGCAGCCCTGACTTCTCGGCAGCTCCGCCACGCACTATGCGTCCAATGACGACCGCCTCACCCTCGTTGCGCACCGTCGCGCCCAGCGGTTCCGTGGACTTCTCAATCTGTATGATGCGTATGTTGTCGTTCTGATCGTTGAGCGTGCCGAAGCAGGCGCTCAATGGCGGCGAATCGGCGCGCATCGGTTGCTTCATAAAGCCACCATGTTGCGGCGGCGCGTGCTGTGTCCCCGCTCCACCCACTACATTCGGCGGCAGTGGCATGGCACTGCGCTGCGCTAGCGGCGGCGGCACCACAGGTGGAGCCACGGCTGTGCCGCGCACCGCTGCGCTCTTCGGTAGCGGTACTGGCGCAACACTGGCACCCGCTGATGTCTGCTGTGGGCTGCTCGTGCCGCTGAGCGTTGGTGACGGCGTGGCATCGGTGAGTGTCGCTACGCGATCATGCGCTAACAGCAGACCCTCCATTTCATGACTCGTCAGCAAATTACCCAGCTCAATGGCGGCGGCGGTATTCGATTGCGTCAGCAGTTCCACGATATCCTTTTGTAGCGTAGAAGCATTTGCGCTAACCGGGTTGGCAACCCGTGGGCGACGGCGCTGCAGTACCGCGGCGCGCGCAGCAAGCGCATGAGCCACACCCGCGCCGCTCAGCACATTGTGGGCAGCCGACACTCGGCCTGCAAGTGTGGACATGCCATTTTTGGTGAGTTGATTCTGCAAGCGTGTCAGCGCGGCGATCAGCTCGCCGTAGCCTGAAGAGAGAGTGAGAGAGAGAGAAACAATGCTTACGACTAAAAATTTATATTCAAGCTCTAAAGCTGTTGTGCTCACCATTGATCTTTTCGACCTCCTCATCGTCCATATACGCCTCATTCTCCACACCAGTTACACGCTCCGCAGCAACCGGTTGCTGTTGTGCTGCTGCCTTGTTGTCCTGCAGCGCCTTGAGCTTCCGTGAACCGCGCAGACTGTTGCGTAGAAACTCATTTTGTTGCGCGATGCGCTCTTCCTCTTCGCGCCGGCGACGCAATTGCTCCTGAAAAACAGAGAACACGAGATTGGTCAGTTGCAGCGCTTGCCAGTTGTGTGTAGCTTTGAAGCTGCGTTGGAAAACAATCAGCGCGGTCGAGAGAAATATGGGCAAGTAGTGGAGTGTGGATTGCGCGGACATTTGCTCCATTGTGGCAGCAAACGAAAAATCTCGGAAATTAGTTCATATTTAATTATACAGAAGGCAACTTAGTGGAAGATAAACAGCGAATGCAACCCTACAAATGAAAGCAGGCAAACTTTCTTTTCTGCGCGCTTTCATCTTCCTCTGGCCGCACCCAACACGTTAATATGAACGTCCTCCCCAGCGCATTTGTGCCACTTAATCTTCAGCAGCAAAACAATTCGCGTAATTTAATTAGCTCGCAAATGGGGTGAATGGGCCAGTAGGTCTGTGGCCGCACAAAGCCGAGGCGGCGACAGGGTGGGGGCGACAGCTGTAGTCAACCCTACGCGCGCGTGTTAAAACTGTGGCGTACTCGGCAATAATAGTGGCGACCTCATGCGACTTGTATTCACACACATACACTTTATGCTTGCCACATAGAGTGGCAGCACTTGAGCGTTTGCTCAAAGACATAAATGACAAAAACAAATCGCTACACTTAGAGACTGCAGTTGCTTGATAGGCTATTAGGAGGGTGGGCACTTAAGAGATGACAGGATGGAGGGTTAAGTATATAAATGCTTTGATATTAAGTAGGGGGAGCACCACAGATACCCCTCGAGGGAAAATGTTGAAAAGAAAATAGTAAAAGGGGTATAGGGCGTAAGGAAGTTGAGCGAATTAGTTGATGGTTGTGAAAGAAAAAAAAAATTAGCGAAAAAGTAATTAATAAGCCTTTGAGTTTCTTAGAATAAAAAATGGAGGACTTAGTATTTTAATGAAGTTTCTTGTATGGTATGTAATATATACATACATATTCCTTATGTAGAAAGATTATATTGTCACTTGAGAATGATCTTGAGTGATAAGGTGTATACATATTTTTTATGCAGCAGTTGAGAATTCCAAACGATTACTATGTAGGTATAAGTGAGTCTTAGAACAGACGTGAGCACTAACACACACAGTGCTCTGATCATTACCCTCTCGCTTGCCAACGCGACAGTTACGCTCTGTAAAGACCTCCTTAATCTCTACCTACATATACCTACTCAAATAGCACTTTGATTTGGCGGATACAATTTTAAGTATGGAAGCGAATGAATAAATAGTGATAAATATGTTTTTGACCCTGGCCTGCGTGGGCATCACTTAGTGCGATGAGAACAACGCCAACTGCGGCTTTAGAGGTGCTTTCTGACCTGCCTCCCCATGGTAATAAGAAAAGGCTCTAATGTTTAAAGCAAGGCTCACCTCAGGGGACAGTGTAGGGGACAAGAAGCTCATACACCCTTCCACCCTCAGGGTTATATTAGGTATTTTTTCCCCTACAGGAATAACTGGGACAACGAACGACTTAAACCCCGAAAGCCATATCTGGTATACTGACGACTCTAAGACAGACGACGGCTTCAGAGCAGGAGTTTACGGTATGTTTTCTACAACCAAGTGGGGCAACCAAACACGAGGTAACCTCAAATCTGGTGTAAGACTGTCTTCAAATTTTAATACGGATCGCCTCCAGGAACCGGGTATACCCCATATGGGCACCAGGAGAGATATTCTGGCCAGAAAAGGGGCTGCACAAGGATTCATAGGCCCAGGACCTTTTACCGGTCTGCCATGGAGCTTCGTTAGGCGAATCTACTATATCTGGGTGAAGAACGAAGCGCAATATTACTGGACAAATACAGAAGGTAACAGATAGGCCAAGTCCTTCAATCCGGATATGGTAAACCGAAGAACTCCTTCACCTCAGTAGGTATGAAGTAAGAATTGTAACAGGCTTTCTTACTGGCCAATATAGAGTAATGAAACACCTGTCAAACATAAGAGTTATTAACTCTGACCAATGTAGGTTGGGCAACCAAGAACAGGAAACAGCAGAGTACATTATGTGCCACTGTGAAGCCCTCACCAGGGCCAGACTCCGCTTCCTAGTATCACCGTAGCTAGAAGCAAATGTCCTAAATGGGATTCGGCCAAAGGACCTAGCGAGGCTACTTAGCAGTACGTACATGAACCCATTGACACCCAGCTCCTCGGAATATACCCCTGTCGCTACACCGTAGTCCATCTTGGACCCGTCAGTGTAGATACAGATAGCTTCCTTATCGACTGCTGCATTCCGTTTTGGATAGAAACTGCTCCCGTACATTCAAGCCAAAATCCAGGCTTCATACCATCGAGGTAAGGCCTAAAATTGAACTATGTCCAAAAGTTCTCGATCCCCACAGCCCAGACTTACTGAGTCGTACTGCTGAGTACATCGCGGTTTTCTTTAAGTACACATCAATGGGCATCTTATTGAGAACTAGATTCAGTGCTTCTGAAGGCCAGGGCTCTTTGTAACATACTTCGTTTACCGACCTCGCATAGTTTGCCTAAGGCTGGTCACTATACTAGGGCACTGTTGGTAATGATTAGCCTATCAAAATGATATCAAAAGTACTTCCCTAAAATTTCGACCTGAGTAGCAATGAAGTCGCTTCGGTGCAAGAGCTGAGTCGAATATTTTTATAATAAACACCATTTAAGTCTACTCAGATAATTATAATTAACAGCACAATCAAGCCACACACACTTTCTTAGGAAGCTTTTCCTTACACAGGAGAGGAGCCATCTCTGGCATGAAGGTTAAATTAGACGGAGCTAAGTTCAATGTAGCAATCGCCTATTTCTTCAAGCCAGTTTTGAGTGCAGCAATAACCAAGCACTCTTCACCCTTTATCACAATTTACCATCAACGCCACTGCCCAGAGGACCACCCGAAACCCACAGCGCGCCTTAAATGATATCTCTACTCACGCTCGCCACCCAAAGCCGGTTAAAAGTGACACGAATGTTTGCTTTGTATGTTAGAAAGTGTGCAACGAAATGTACACACAATACATAAGTGCAACATGCAACACACAAAGTAGGTACAACAAAAAGCAAACAACAAAAGATGTATACAAATAGCAACACTCATATTGTTTTGGAGCTGCTTCCGTGGCTGCCACATTGGAAACCTGTCAAGTGTGATTACTGGCAATCCATCAGAGCGCGTGCAGGCGGAAGCAAAGGCAAACATAGCAGCGAAGCAGCGATGGAGTGTTAGAAGGGTTGCTTGCATAATTTCAATGTGGGTGTGATGGCGTGGGAGAATGGTGGCAGGGGGGGGTCATGGCAGTAGCTAATAGCGACGAGCGCGTAGCGACACGAATATGCAAATGCGCGTGGCGGAGAGGTATAAATGCAACAAGCGGCATGTAAACAGCGCAACAAGAAAAAAAGGAAAAATAAAAAAAGGAAAAACTAAAAAGGAAAGTGTAAAAAAGAAAGCGTGAAAAGGGAATTGCAAATATAGTGCGAAGAAAAAAATCGCGCCACCCAAGGATATGTCTTTCAACGTTTGCTGCATTTTGAGTGGTGCGAGCGTTTATTTGCATGCCACACGCACGCTAGCACAATGAGCGAGCTGCAGATATTTATTTGTTGACATGCACTGCACACATACACACGAAAGCGATGCATGCCATGCGAGCGTGTGTGCGTTGTACATCAGCAATTGGGGCAGAAAATTTTATGAAAAATGCAAAAGTCTTTTTTTTCCATATTTTTCACATTTTCGCAACTTTTCGCTGACAAGGCAACCTTCAAAAAATGCAAAACGCTCGGCAGTGATTTACAACGAGAAACAAATGCACATAAATTTCGCATTACAAAACAGTCGTACAAAAAATTTATAAAAACAACAAAAACTACTCATAAATTTCACAACGCAAGAGTCGGACTGCTTTTTTCTTAGACAAAATAATATTTCGCAAAAATCAATTGCCGGCGTTATTCGGCATTCAAGCTGGGCGCGTGAGCGCGTATAAAGCTGCAAAAAAGCGCTGCAAAGTAGAGGATTTCGCTTGTATTTTCCGGGTACAAGAAAATTTTTTAACAAATTCTTTGGCGCAAACAATGCTGCCGCTTTTTATACGCACATAATTTACGCGAAATGCCCAAATATGTATGCTTAGCGCTTCAGGCGGCAGCGAACAGCAATAAAATATGCTTTTTGCACTATGGGAAACGCACTAAAACGCACAGCAGGTAATTGCAACAGCAAATACATAAATATAAACAAAGGCTGTGAAATAAATTAGCAATAAATAAGAAATGTATTTCGTGGATTTATGTGTTGCCGCTGAAATGGAGCTTTTGAAATTCACATAAAAATTGTAAAAATTGAAAATTATTGCGAATCAAGTTTGTGCATGAAGCTTTCACAGAAAAGCAATAATAAAAAGCTTACCAGGCGCATAGAGTGACCAACTAAGATCCACAGCCAACTAAAAACTTTCATTTTAGATCGCACAAAGTTGCCTTCTTTATTATGTAGATAAGGAGCTTTAATCGCTCTTTTGAGCTTTTCCGAGTTTTTATGAAATTTTCCTGCTAGAATTACAAAACTTTTAAGAACATATGTATCATTAAAGCAGCGATGAACACCGCCTTTATTCGTGATTTTTAAGTTTTCTATATATTTCGTATAGATGCTGGTGCAGAGTAAAAGCTCTGTCCGTCTATCGTTGCATTAATAACTGATTTAATGCAACGATGGACGGAGAGAGCTTTTACTCTGCACGCGTCTATACAAAATGTATAGAAAGCTTCAGAGAGCTTAAAGGGATCGCAACTTATGATTTTGAGCTTGACAAGCATTTGCCTCATTTATTTTTATTCATCCCAAATTTGTTTTCATTTGTTTTAAATGATTTCAGCTTGTGTAGAAAGCATCATTTTCAATTAAAAATGATTCGTATTAAACTTTGACTTCGATAAATCGATAATCTTAAGAAAGTGCGGAGAAATTGCGCCTTATATCAAAAATTTTTACATTTTTCAAAAGCCTTTTCAAAGCTTTCACATAAAAATGGTATCAGTAAAAATGGTTTATGGCTAAAAAGTCCGGCATCCTGCTTGTGCTTTGTATCGTCATGACTAATTATTTATCTTTTTTTTTTTTATTATATGGCCAAAAAAAACTATAAGCACCCATCAAAATGGCATTAAGAATCTTATTCAATGTAAATTTTCATTAGAAGTCAGTTCAGAGTAATTAAAGCTCATCACAATCAAAGCCAAATCTGTGCACTAAGCAAATTAAATCCGGCTTAAAGGTTAGCAGTTTGCTAGCAAGGTGCGCAACGCTGACAATGAAGTGATTAACTGATAAAAATATGTAAACGATGAGACACAAAAAGTCGTCGCATGAAAAAACTTTAAGCTCTAAATGAAATAAATATAAATATGTATCTACATGTGTATGTATGTATGTACATATGTATAGGACAAAAAATGGCAAATGTTATACCAAAATTCTTGAACATTTTATTCTGCTTGTATTTCTGTTTACATCGCTTATGTCACAGCGCTCTTGAACTCTGTTGGAGGTTGAAGAAGGTTCTACAAGCTGCTCTTTCAAATATTTGTTTTTTTTTACTCTGTTTTGAAGTTACTTTTGTTGGCTGTTGAGATAATGAGTGGAGGCCGAGGGGCCTAGCCGCACAAAGTGTAACTTGAGGTAAATGCCGTGGCTCTTGTTGTTGTTTTGTGATCTTCAGCTAGCGCTTACAGTGGCAAAAGCAAAAATTTAAAACCTTGCGTGTTTGTAAAACAAATTCCATTTTGAATACTTGGTACTTTTGAAGCTTTTTTTTTGTAATTTATTATAGTAGTAGTAGTAGTGGTAATTCTTTATTTGCATATTAATGTTAAAAAAAAATGTTAATAACTAAATAAACAATTCCTACGACTTCAATTGTTCTCAAAATGTCGGTGCGATAATACCGAGCAGCTCTACAGTTTTCAAAATCTCAAAAAGGAAGAAAAAATGGAATTTGGAAGTACTGGTATCAATACAATGTACATGCATATGTATGTAAGCGGTCGATTTCTGCATTGCCATATTTCTCCAACTGCTTTTTGCCTACAACATTTCAGTGAACGGCCAATTTGGCAAAATAAGGTAAGTGTTAAACTACTTTAAGCTACCAAAACAAAACCTTATAAATTTATGGGCCAACCAACAAATGACAAGTAAGTATGTGGGCTACAAGCTTTTATGAAAACGTTGAGGAATGCCTCAATGAGCGCCAAATTAGGCTGGGCGACGCTGTTGTTTGTACGTGTCATAAATGGAGTTAAAAATGTAAAACAAAACCAATATAAAATTAGAAGAAAAACCACTGAACGAGATTTCGAACACATCGCAAATAAAGCACAAAAACTTGGGTTTGAGAATAATTAAGAAACTTAAATGTTGAAATCAAAAATGTAAAAAACTAGGTGTAAATACATACAGTTGATAATTTTAAGAAAACGTCAGAGTTGAATAATCCGAAAAATTTTAAAACAAAAAATTTAAGGAAAAATCAAAAAATTAAGAAATATTAAAGAAATCGAAATCATCAAAAAAAATATAAACAAATAAAAAAAAGAAAAACTTGAAAAGAAACATGTGAAATAATAAATTTGAAAATAATAAATATGCATAAAATCATGTAAAGGGGCTATTCAAGTATTACGTAACCACCAATGCACAGTGGTTAAAACTGGCATTTCGTGTTCACAACTCACTGGAGTCATAATTTTTCACTCAATTTAATGGATGCTAATAAAATTTGCAAGACACCAGTTGAGCCTGATTTTTGAATTTTTGTTTGTTTTACATTTTTTAGTACAACGTGCAGAAAAAAAGGAAAAAGTAGGAATTTTGAATTAAATCGATTTTCCTGTTCCAGTTAATAAATGCTACATAATAAAGTTACATGTTTAGTTAAAAAAAATAGAAGGGTGCCCCAAAACGAAAAATGTCCCAAGAAAAATTTTAAACGTTATAAAAAATGTTCACCAAAATATAAAAAAAAAATGGTAGGGTCTGGTTTTGGGTATGCAAATTTATAGTTCATTAAATTTTAGTATAATAAAGTGCAATTTGCAAGTAGCTAAGAGGTTTCGGTGATTTTTAATATTTTTTTCGCTAACATTTCGAGCACATCTGCTTGCTAAACGGGGAATAAAAGCGTTTGTTATAAAAAAAATGCGTACCCAACTACTAAATCACTGCTTTCGTAATACTTGAGTTGCCCCAAGGATCCAGTAATTTCAACATTTCGAAAACTTAAAACTTAAATTAAAAGGACAAATTTAAAAGCTGAAAATATTATATAAGTATAACACGAAATATCAAACACAAAACTATTTTAAATTGAATAAAATCGGATGAAATTTTCATAAACCGGCATCGATGGTTTCCCTTAAAAAACTAATTAGCAATTTGGGTAGGTATTAGGTACTAAGCTACGTAAAAAATTATAAAAAAATTCCATCACGCAAATATTTCGAGGAGCAAAGAGAAAGAAAAATTTACCTAAACTTTGGTATTTTAAGCACAAATCACATTTTTTTTTTTATAAAAAAATTTATTTTAAATTATTTAATTTTTATTTTTTCATGAAAATTTTTAAAAATTCTAAAATATGCATGTCATCAATAAACATAAATCTCGAAGTGCTAGAAAAAAAAGTAATATTTTAATTTGACATGGCGAGACAAAAATGCAAATTTTTAAAATAATATTAATCTTTAAGAACCGGCCACAAAATTCAAACAAATTTCGTTGCTTGAAAATTCGAAATGCTAAAGCAAAAAAATAATGACGATCTAATATAATAATAAGATAATAATAATTGAAAATGAAAATTAACAAGCGCTTAAAAATTTGGGAATTTAAAAAATTACTAAATTAGCTTTTATTTTGTTTAGATTAGCCAGCAATCATTTAAAATTTAAGTATTTTACCACACAAAATAATAATAAAGTAAACAATCGCGTAAATAGGTATGTATATGAAAGCAAGTCTTAATAACAAACAAAAAGCAAACACAAGTCAAGCAATAAAAACAAATAAAGTTAAAAAATTTCCTCGTTAAGCTTAGTATCCAGCTCTTAAGAAAAGCAAAAACTCCATATAAAATGACGTACAAGAAATGGCAAAGAAATTTTCTTGAGTCAAATTTCCTTAAGGCAGTACGCAGTTCTTCAGAAATTTAGTACGCTTTCTACTACGGTTTTCTAAAGTTTTTTGTGAAAAAAGAGTACAAGGCAACCCAGGTTTGCAACAGAAATATATGCCCGTTCCATTATTTCTTGAGGAAAGAGTTAGGCAACAGGCTGTGAGGTATAAAAAATGTCAAAATTCCTTGGACACACACGCGAAATAATGGCAATTTTTTCTTTACCGTTTTCTTAAGAGCTGGATACTAAGCTATAGACCGGAATACGTGCCGGCAAAATGTGAATTTCCATAGGTTGAATCAAATCTAGCTGGCTCTAATGGATTCAAACCCACTTCCCACTTTTTTGGTTTTACGTTGAATATTGTTTGTCCGCATTTCCTCCGCCTAATTTCGCTTTAATTCAAATAAATAATTTATTTTAATTCACGTAATTTAATGCGAACAAAAAAACCGAATAGAAGCTTAGAAAATAAATTTCAACATTGTAGATCGCCGACGCTAAATAAACCAAATGCAAAAAAAAAAAACAGAAAAAAATTAATTGTCTTATTAAGTAAAATATATTTGATATCAATCTGCGCAAATCACAAAACAACAACAAACAACCAGCAGTACGCAAGCAAAGTGACAAAGAGGCGGGTGAGCCGCTCGAGAGCTCTGACAAATCGAGTTGCGGGCGTCAGAGGCACCTGAAACGCTGGCGCTGGCGTAATGATGACATCAGCGCACTTGGAGTGGTGGTGGAGCGGAGCGGTTTGATTGCTTTTGCGGATGAAGGTGTGCGCTTGTGTGAGCGAATTCGAGATAAACGAATTCATACGCTTTTCTATACGAATTTCTGAGAGAATGTGTGTGTGTGTGTGAATACGTGCTGGAACGCTGATATTTACATTTGTTTTATTAGAAATTTTCACTACTTTTTTTAGTTTTGTTAACTTATTTGAAGCGCTTGAATGGATGTGTGAATATTTTACATATTTATTTTTATAACCGTAATTAATTTATGAAAGTTATTTTAAATGCATAGATAATTACTTTTTTATTGTTTAATTTTTTGTTTTTCACAAATACAGGTTTGCCTTCTACCGAAGCATGAAATGTTCAAGCAATGGATCAGCAGAGCGTATATCGAAATCCAATTCGATTCAAGTTTTAGAATTCGCTAAAAATAATTTAGAGGACAAAAAAAGTACTAAATAGCGTCCCTACCAAAAAGCGCTTAAGTAAAGGTAAACATTTTTGTAGAATAATGTTCAAGTAATTAGTTACTAACTGTACTTTTTCCCATTTTAATTTTTTTTTTGTATTCTGCTTAAATACTTCAATGTTTATTTTCCTTAAAAATTTTTATTTTATTTTTTTATTAGATATTTTTACCTGCTGCTGACGCAAACGATTTGACATATTCACTTGTCCGTCCCGCTGCAACAACAACGAGCTGCTGCGTTGCGGCAAATGTTGTTGTTGTTGTTGCTGTTGTTGCTGCTGCTGATACGCTGACTCCTTGACAATTTGCGGCGAATGCCAGTGTAACGATGATGGTAGTGATTGTTGTTGTTGCTG
This sequence comes from Rhagoletis pomonella, assembly GCF_013731165.1. NCBI lineage: Eukaryota > Metazoa > Arthropoda > Insecta > Diptera > Tephritidae > Rhagoletis > Rhagoletis pomonella. The sequence continues at coordinate 54,857 of NW_023459120.1, read as the reverse complement.
TGGCACATTATTGCTATCACGAAGTAGATTTGTTGTTGTTGGTATAATTGTTGCTATTACAATTTTTTTCGGCGGTGGTACAGGTGCTGCTGCACCGCCGTTAATATCACAAAAACTGCTCGTATGGCTTACACTTCTGGCATTACGATTACCATTACCATTACCATTACCAACACCATTGCCATTGCCATTACTGCTACCACTACTATGACTATTGTTGTTGGCACTGAATTTATTGCTTCTATTGTTGTTGTTGATTATATTAAAATTATTATCATTGTTATTGTTGTTGCTGTTGGGTATTTGCACCCCATTGGTTGCATATTTTGTATTCACACCTGCTGGACTGTTGTTGCCACTGCTGCTGGTTGTGATGATCGTTGGTATTGTTGTTGTTGTTGGAATCGGGCGTGGCTGCACTGCGCTGGCTGCCACTGGCGATGTTGGTGCCGTTGCAACCAGCCCATTGTTGTCAAGGGTGATACTCAACGTAGACACCACCATTTTGGCATGGAGGCGATTTTTCTAACTTTTTGGTTTTTTTTTTTTGTTATTTTTTATACTTTTAAGTCGTAATTTTTACTAATAATAATTGAAATCATTATTCGCCTTTTTGATAGTTTTCAGCGCCTACAGCTTCAATATTGCTGAGAAGTTTACATTTTCTAAAGGGCAAAAGTTGATCAGTGAAATTATTTAGATAATTTTTTATTTTTTTCCGCATATTTCATTTTTTTGATCACTTTTGTATTTGATTTTTTTTTATTAGCGAAGTTGCATATGAGATTTTTTTCTGCATTTCTTACGTATAGAAAAATTGATGGCTAAAATAATTTTATAATTTTTAATTTTTTATGCACTTTTTTATTTTTATTTTTTTTTTAATTGACGAAGTTGTATATGAGATTTAAAATAATTTAAATCGTTTTATATAAATTTTTTTTATAATTTGCTTCGTATTAATTTTTCTTATGAATGATTTTTTGATAATTTGAATCATTTGTATTTTTATTTGTTTTATACTTTTTTGCATACTTCCATTTGATTTCTTTTTATTTTTTTAATTTTTTTTTTTTCAAAAATATTCATTTTTATTTTTTCACTAATTTTGTATCGGCTGAGCTAATTCATTCAATTTCGCTTCTTCTAAATTTTCTTTGATTACTTATACCTTTTTATTATTTTTTACTCCACTTTGCTCCCACTCCACCAGCGGCCACTTCACATTCACTTGAGTTCCCATTTCCACAACACAATCGCTCATTTGCATTTTTAATTAAAACCGATGAATATTGTAAATTTAAATTTCATTGTTTTTATTTATTTTATTTCGCTTTTTTTTCGTTTTATTTTATCTATTTTATTTTATAACAATTTTTCTTTTAATTTTTTTTCATGTCGTATTTTTAAGTTCCTCAAATTTCCACTCCATTCCTTTCAATTAATAAACATCAAAGTCACCTTTCATAAGCCTGGGTTCAAAAACGCCCACATGCATACATATATACATTCACATTCACTTGCAAAAAAGCAATTAGTCAATCGTTACAAAGTTTTAAACGCAAATAAACCTGTTTCAAGCGCTAAGAAACAATTAAAAAAAAAATTGCTTCAAGAAAACAAAATCATTTTGCATTCAAATAAAAGCAATAAAAATGTCCATAGTAAATCACAGTTGGATGTACGCAAGGAGCGCAGCCGCGGGACGTAAGACAAGCCACATTTCAGTAAACAAGTCTTTACAATTCAACTCGTTAAAATGTTTACAAATATTGGGCATAAACAAAAGTGCTTAGCACGAAAGTGAGTTGATGATTTGACGGTGATCTAACTTAGCCGAGCTGATCGTTCGCTCTGCATTCACATATAGCCTTGTGACAGTGATAAATGCCCATCACCTATGACAGACAGCAAGTAAAGTGTCATCAGGTGGCAGGGGAGCGAAAAAGGTTGCGCAACTACTTAAATATTTAAATCCAATAATCATGGAAAAGTGACACCTGATTGGACACAGAAAAGATGATTGCAAACAAAATTAGAGTGGTAGAGTGTGATAGGTATTCGGGTAGTTCAAGTATGAAGCGAGAGTAAAATTTATTATTTATCACTGAGCCGTGGCTAAATTTTCAAACAATTTCAGAGAAATAAGTTAACGAGAGAGAGAGAGAGACAGAGAAACAGCGTGAGTACCCTCAGTGTGGGTCACATATCCAGCCGAATGAATGTTTCCAGAAAGCTGGAATCAGTTAAAAAGGAATTAGTGATTAGGCCGCTTGTGGCTACAAGAAGAATTTGGTAGGATTTGAGCAAGGCTGACTCGAAAAGGAAAGTACCGTCATTAGCGATTGCGAATCGCCGTTTCTTGTGAGGTTAACTAATGCTGCTAATGCACAGCCCCTTAGACAACTCTAATGTATGTATTTTGAGCCTGAGGCAAGAAATTAATTAATGACTCAATGCTTTATGGCTACGTTTTTGACTTCAGGAGGGGAAAAAATTGAAAAACGCTATAAAGAGCGGTTTTGTCCTTCTTGTGAGGCTATGAAGTTGACAAATCTTAAGACGGTTAAGCCTAATTCGAGATTTAATATGATTATGCATTTCTCAGTCATTGAGGTCTCTAGATCCCAGCAGGAATGTATGTAAATAAAAGGATTGCCTCAATAGGCTGTGCTAGATTGTTATTTAGGGAAGGAAGAGCTATCACAATTATCTCTAACGCGCACGATCTATTGGAATAAACCTCTATTTAGCTATGTATCTATCTTCTTTGTTCGACGTAACTTTAAGGAACTACGGTAGGTCGTTTGCTGAATGCTGTTAGGTGAAGTGCTTCTAGGTACAGTAAACCTAGGAAACGAAGTCTGGGCCAGGTAAGCACTTTACTGTATCACATTATGTGCTCTGCTGCTTCCTGTTCCTCATGGCACACACTTCACTGGTCGGCACAAACAATTGCCAGGTTTGACAAGTGCTTCTTTACTCTGCAGTGGCCAGTAAGATGAGCCGAAACCATTCTTAAACTGTGCCTGTAATTTGAGAGAGTGGTTTGGTTCACATTTTAATTATTTACGGCATGCTAAATCCAGCCTGTCTATCACCTTCTCTAGTAATGTTGCTCTTCCTTCTTCATCCATATAGTTATGTATAGTAATTTCGCCGAAAGGCGCTACACGGCAGACCTATGAAGGATCCTGCGCCTATTAATCCCTGTGCAACCGCTTTCCTGGTGAGAATATCTGTAACTTTATCGCCCATAATTCCGCTATGTCCCAGTACCAAAATAAGGTAGAGTAACTTTCTGGGCGTGATGATTGTGAGGCGGCCCCCTTTGTTTTCAAGTCTAGGAGCAGACTGCCGAATACAGAGTTGGCTTACTCATGCTGATTAAAATGAAGCCTTCTGGGTTGTATAACATAGACCCTCACTCTGACATCATGGCAGATATGGCTATCTTTCTGTGGTTTTTGGTCATTCGTTTTTCCAGTTGTTTCTATTGCGGACAAAGACCTTAAAGTTGTGAGTGAAGTTATTATACTTCGTGCGGGGCGCCACGCATAATAGATTCATTTAGAGATCCCAATGCATATGGCCCATAATATAATTATAATGATAATATACCTCGGAAGAAATTGGTCCGTGAAAGGAGAAAAGTGTACTAGCTTCCCCTGCATTGTCCCCTAAGGTGGGTATTTCGGTAAACCATAAAACCTTTTTTTTTAATTGCGAAGTGTAGACGAGGTATTTCTAGAAGTGTGGAGGGTGTCGCTGTCATTGTACCAATGTTGTCAACGCATATAAGTCCTCCAAACCTTACGACAGGTAATCACAATATCTCACAACTACCGCCCGCAGCTTATAAGCCCGTCAAGTAAAAGCAAATAAAACAAAGATTTTGAAGTTCAGGCTGAGAACATATATACGTAGATTAGGGTGGTACAAAGACCCACGTGAAAAAGTAAAGTCACAATTTTTCGAGGTCGCTCAAAGCGCTCAAAACTTTGAATGTATTTTATATGAGAAAAATAACTTTTCGTAAAAATGGTATAGAATTCTTGAAAATCTCCAATATTTTTCAATCGGAAAACTCTGTTTCTCTTCAGGAGTTTCACAGTAATAATACCCTATTATTTATATAACCGTTTTTCATAGTAACTATATTTTATAGGTCCGCCAAAAATCCCAAAAAATGCAATAAGGAGACAATAAAAAATGTTTAGTATTAAAAAATTTTTTAGTAAACAATTGGGTATTTTAGTGAATGTCTCCTGAAGAGAACCAGAGTTCTCCGATCGAAAAATTTTGATTTTCAAGAATTCAATACCATTTCTGCGAAATATAAAATACATGGAAAACTTTTAGCGCTTTGAGCGACCTCTAAATATTTTTTGATTTCAAAATAAAAAAGGGTATATTTTTTCAGTATAGAACTATCCTGAGTGACGAGAGCATTAAAATTCCGACTTTGATTTTTTTTTTACCACCCTAATGTAATAAATAAATAAGTACTTCCATCGATTCACTTAGTTCTTTTTGTACGTTTTTCTGCTTGAACGCGCAATTATTGTAAGAAGCGCCTAAATTTAATTAACGCCTTTGAAGAATGCAACGAATATTTTGTATGGCTGTTGCAATTGCAAGAAAAATTCAAATGTAGGCGAAAAAGAGAACCGAGTAAAGTAGCAATGAAATGGCAAGAGTAGCACAAATGCGCAAATATTAGAAAAAACACAAATTTTTGCCATAACGAGCTACGAAAGATTTCAAGCAACTGAAAACTTGAACTGTATTGATTTATTTAGGGCATTTACAAGATGTTATAGCCTGCCATGTCCACATAGATTCTATAAAAACTCTTTGTAATAGTAGTACATAATATTAGTAATAGCACTGTCTAGGAAAATTTGATTGTTCTACGCGCATACGAGGAAGTATTGTCTTTTAATTTTTTACTGTTTTATAATTTTTACCTCGAAATTTAGCATTGAAATTTCAGGCACTAAAGATAAAAAATTTTGACAACTATGGCAAGCACTATGTGTGTGTATGTAGCACAATTATTAAATCAGCGATCAGCGCACAGTTTCGCAGAAATTTTTTTATGCCTAAAATCAGTAAAAATTTCTGCATGCATGTATGCAAAATTTTTTACACATTCAAATATGCATTTTGCTGAAAAATAAAGCTCCGAATGTGTCAATGCATTTTTTAGTGAGTACATACGTGACTGACACAAAAAACTTTTTCGTTAGCACATTTTGCGAAAATAAATCTTTGTTGTTTGTTTATTTAATTTTTTTCTCATCAAAATGTATGTACGTTTGTCGCCGATTTTGTTGTTTAGTGGTTGTCAGACGTGTTTTTTGGGCATAAAAAAAACTATGAAAAGTAAATTTTGGAGGTACACATACATAGGGCCTTTGTACATATATGTATGTCTATAAGGTCTTTAGGAAAAATTTTAACTCATGAAAAATATATATACATTTTTTTTTAAATCGGACAAAAAGAACGTGCTCCACCCACACAACGGTGATTTCAAAAAACTCAAGGCTAGCTATATTTCAGGGGGAGTAATATTTGTCCGATTTCAAAAAAGAAAAAAAAAATCAACACGGTGCTTAAGGAGGCCCAAGCTCAATGTGTATATCAAATTTGGTCGAAATCGGTCGAGTAGTTTTTGAGATACGCATATATGATATATGTGGGCGGTGCCACGTCCATATTCCAAAAATTTTATGAAAAAACATTTTTTTTTTGCTTAAGAGCCATTGTATATGTATGTCAATTTTGAGTAAATATTGCTGAGCTCCTTAGCCGCACTGCTCAAAAAATCTGCACGTCCGGTACATACACACACACATATAAATTCAAGGCCGTATTTTTGCTTAAATAGCTTAACTTCGACAACTATTATGCAATTGCATTGAATGAGGTATCAAGTTATTCGATGCCTTTTCGTTGACATAAAGATTTTAAAAATCGGATGTCAAATAAGAAAGTTATAGCAAAAAAATGCGATTTAGCGGCTTTTAGCGGGTGCATAAAAAAAAATTTTACGCCCAAAATCTTCTCTCAATATAATTTTTGTTTTCGTGATACACCTTAATGTACATATAGTCTGTAAATATATATGTAAGTATGTATGTACAGCAAGACCCTTTATTAGTCTGCGGGCGTTTTTTTTACAGTAGGAAATAAAGTGAAATATGACTCACTGGAATTTTGCGGGATTTTTTAGTTGTTCCTTATAATTTTTTTTTTTTTTAGTTTTGGCTTTCCTGTTGGATATGAGTTTCTGTTTTACTCTTATTTGAAACTATGTAAAATTTTTATTACCTATGCAAGTCTGTTTGCATACAGCTGACAATAAAAACACACATACACACACGTAGCGCGAGCCTACCGTCGTACCCACATACAATAAAAGGCAATCAATATTAATTATATGCACATAAATATTTAGTTAAGAAACAAAAAGACAAACGCTACTCGTAGCTCATAGCCATGCAAAATTCATACGCTGGCAGCGATGAAATACAGAGTGCCGCGGCCAAATGCGTAGAACGTGCGCGGCTTACAAAACAAATATCTACATATCCACAAAACGACATTCAATAACTATTTATTTTTACAGTTTTTTTTATATTATTATTTTACTTAATATTTATTTTTTTATATATTGCAATTTTTATTTTTATTTTTTGATTTTTTTGTATCCGCCACGCTTTGCTATGAATTTGTTTATTTTGTCGCTTATTGTTCGCTGCTCGTTTATTTACTATTGGAAGCCTTTGGGTGTGCGCATGCGTAAATATGCAAAGCGAAGTGGGCAGCCAGTGAGTGTTATGTACATATGTATTTATTGTAAGTATGTATTTAGGTAGGATAGACAGATAGGTGGGCTGACAGTGACTAATTGCAAAGTAATCGGCTGACGAAGGAAACGGCTTTAAATGCGTAGAAGGCATACAAATTCTTGGGCTGAATCAGAAGAGCCAGTCAAGATAAAGGGCCGAAAAAAATAATTTTGGAGAATGTAAGCTATATTTAATGCAGTTTTTATACAAACAAAAATAAATATTTTTTAAAAAAACTTCAAAAATCAAAAAAAAAACTGAAAAAACTGTTTGCATTGTAGAAATTATTAATGGAATTAAAAAGTAATTCTTTTTTCTATATACTGACCAAATGTACATAGGTGCTGCCAGCTATGCTGCATTCCAAGCTACGGAAAAATAGATAGGGACATCACATTTTAACAAGTACTGGCTGCTTGTCTTATGTTTAATATTTTTATGGAAGTATAGCTCAGTAGGTATCTGACAAAAACAATATAAGTACGAATTTCAAAATTTGTACAAAAATTTGAAAAAATTCGATAAAGCAAAACTTTAAACTTTCTAATTTTTTGTATCCCATTACATTTATATTTAATAAAAGGCATATTTGAAGTAGGTAGGACTTATCATTTATTGTTGGTTTTTTTTTTGCTTTATTCAAAATAAATTTTTTTTTAAATCAACGGTAAATCCTAACTACTTCACACTAGCATTCTATTATACAAGAGTGGATAATATGTAATAATAATAATGAATAATGGACTACAAAACTGCATACCAGAATTCTTTTTTAAAAATTATGATACAGAAACTTCTTAAAATGTCGCGCACCTAATTATTTTCCCACTACCGTAAATTATCTACAGTCTGTTGTATTGCCCATCTAATGACGTTTTCTTTTCTATCGAAAAATGTTGCCTTCTCAGTGCCCTCTACGCATACATAAATACTAAGGAAAGGGCAATGAGAAGGCAACATTTTTTGTAGAAAAGAAAACGCCATAAGTTTTGAATTGAAGGAACAACAAAAAAAATCCAGTAAGAAATGCAAAAATGCAAAAGAAATGCAAAATTCGATGTTTTATAAGACAACTTGGCCACATGCCACGTTTTGTCTACTATTTTCCCCAGCCAACATTTTTACTTTTATTGTAAGTGTTTTTTATGCGGATACTGACATTTCGCTCACATTTCGTCTTTCCAGTGTCAACTTTTACTATTTCATTAACTTTTACTCGCTTTATTTTCGTTTTTATGTTGTTTAATTTTTATGGCCAAATAATTTTAGAAAATTTTACGGCGGTGATTTCACACGCTGGCAGACGTGTTTTTAATTGGCTTTTTGTTTTTTTTTTTTTTTTTTTTTTTTTTTTAATTATATTTTTTTTTTTTTTTTTTTTTTTTTTTGTCACTTAATAACGAAAGGCAATTTGTTTTTAAGTTTTTCATTAATCTGAATGTATCGCTGTGTGTCAGTCACAGACTAATGTATAAACAGTTTGTTAAGTAAACCAGTATTAGGTAGCGGCAAAGTGTTTTAAAAAATTTTATTTATTTTTTTGAAGGTTTACTAACTGAAAGTTCAAGTCTATCTTCAAACCACTAATTGACTATCCGAATTTTAATCTTTCATTTATATACTTATTTGTATAAATTTTATATACACCACAATACTCTCACATTCTTCACTTAATGAGAACCATGGTGGAATAACAAAAAAAAAATAAAAAAAATTATCAGGCCATAACTACTATATCGACGGCTGAGTGAAAGATTGACCTTCATATCTCGACAGCCGGTTCGAAAACACCCTATCTCAGAAAAATATTAAACAATAGGGCGTTCTTGACCCGAATTCTGAATTAGGGCGCTCTTCAATCAAATTCTGAAATAGGACGTTTTTGAACATTTTTCGGAGATAGAGCGTTTTCGAACCGACTGTCGAGATAGGTCGATCTTCCACTCAGCCGTCGATATACAGTAAACATTCCTATCGAACTGCGTGTAACTAGGCTTGGTTATGAGAACCTCAACTGAGAAAACAACCTCAGTAAACGAAGAGTCAGGCGAGGGAGTCAGGCAGGTTTTTGAATCACAGTAGAGCAAATGTAAGCGTATTCTTTCTTGTAAACAAAAATGGCAAAAATTTGCTTACACTAAAGCGGGCCCCCTAGACTACTACTTTTGTTTGAAGTCACTTTAAAAGTATCAGACGGAAAATTCCAACAGAGGAGTTTGGTCATTAAAATTGCAAAGCGATGGCTTTGGATACAGCGCAAAATCTGCGTTCGCGAATGTCTTCGTAGAAGGACTAATGGGCTACTAAAAACATCGTGTTGGTAGCTAGGCGGCATTAAGAGTTTTGGAATCATGTAAAACAGCGTCAAGGTGCCTGCAAAAATCTTACTTTGCGGTGGGCTCCAGGCCATGACGGTTTTTATAGTAACAAAAGTGCTGATACTGTCGCGAAGTGCGGAGCCTAAAGGAGCCCCTAATGACCTCAGCCATTCTCTAGTTCATGCAAGGGATGAATGGCAGCGCATCTAAGAAAGTGGGTGGACTCTCCGATTTCCGGCCCGGGCGTTTGTCAAAGGGAAAAACGCAATCTAAGCGATTTATAACTCCGTCTCATGGATTAATATTAGAAGCAAGACTCTAAGGACTAACACTAGATACCTGACAGAGCACTTCAAGCTAAGGTACCATAATTGTAAAATGGGACTTTCCAAGGAGACGAACTGCAGGTTTTGTGTGCTGGCAGAGGAAACCCCAGTGCATATACTTATGTAACATGTGAAGGCATCCCATAAGTAGCCTCACAATAACTTAAGTATACACCTAGGGTAACGAATATGGTTTTCATCGGAACTTGGCCACGTTCAGTGTGCCTAAGATAGAAGTCTTCTTATGGATTAGCACACTCAATCTAGCAAGGTCGCAGCGCTAGTGTGCGCTAATAATAATAATGCGCATTTGGCATGGCTGGGTATGCAATTTTCTTGCGACGTTTGAGAAATGCCAATTCAACTTAATGGATATCAAGTGAGCTAAACGAAATAAAAACTCAAGCACGATATTAACAGGCAACTTATTTAGTATACTTCTATTCACACGAATTGATAAATTAGTCTTTATTCGAGACTCAACCAAATAAAGTTACAACAATAAGCTTATTTGGGATCAGATAAACTATTTTATATGAGTTTCAAATCATCAAAGCTTACTCCACTAACGAAGCTCTATAAAGCTGATTTAGATGTTTTTATTATTGATAAATAACTCAGAGCTTGATGGCAGTTACTTGCGCAATGAGACATCTTGCAAGTAGAATTAGTAGCTTTCTTAAGGGCTGAAAGTCTACTTAAGACGAGTAAAGGCCAAAATATGGCCAACGAGCACGGCTTTTTAAAACTTTCTGCACATTTTATATTGGTTCACACTGCCTAAAAGCTTTTTTGTAGTCGTAGATAGATAGATATGTAGATAGATAGTTGAATAAAGCATTGCGACCAGTAGGTTTATTGTGCGCTCAGTGCGCACCTAGTCCTAGAGATCCTAGAAATTCCAGAATTGATTGCGGGGGTGGAAAGTGTATGTAGTCCTCTACTGGCCATAAATGCTCTATCCTCCCCTCTCTTCTACGGACGACGACCTAACACTCCATAAGGAGGTGTAATGGAGTCTCCTGGGCAGCGTCACAGAAGCGACATAGGTCACTAGATCAGATTCCTAAATTAAATGTGGTCTCTTAACCTGCGTTGATCCGTCAAAATACATATAATGATCTTTAGTTTCTCCTTAGGGAGGCCTATGAGTGACCTGTATCTTTTTAGATTGTACCCTCCTAGTAAGCTTTCGATTGTCGAATTCCCGTGGTCAATACAGTTCTCGTAGCTTGGTGTTTTGCTTCCTAAACGCTTCCTTTATAGTGTTGGAACCGGTCCTATAGGGGTCGTGTTTCCACAATGGCTTCCGACTCCTATGTGCCCTGGTACCCATAGCAATTGGAGGGTAGTATTCTCACCCAAAGCTTTAAGCTTACCTACAGCCTGTAGGGCAACTTATATCAGATTGACTTCAATGAAGAGGACAAAATACGACAGTAATCTATTTTTGAGTTTTTTCCAGTAGAAAATCGGACCTGGGCCTGCGCTAATGCGCGATTTGTTCAGCCGAAATCAGCTGATATGATGTTCACTTATAAACAACACATGTAAGTATATACATGTAAGTATATAAACTAGGGTGGTCCTTAAAATATAGGCCACCTTTATTTTTTTATATGCACAAAATAAAAATTTCCCAGAAAATTTAAAAATTTTAAACCAATATTTAGGGATCGCTGCCAGGGTGTTGCAAAAGTTTTAAATTTTATTTCTAAAGCAAAAATTCGACAAAATTTTGACTTGAAATCTGATAAATTTGCCATACATATGTACATATCATTAAAACTTATTCATATATGTAAATTCATTAACTCGCTGAGTTATTGCTGCTCAAAATCAAAATCTTTAGAATTAATGTAATTAAAAAAATTAATTTTTTTTTTTCAAACTAAAAATTTAATTTTTTTCACTAAAATTTTCGAATATGGAATTCGTGGATGTCTTTATTTTGTGCGTAGAACTAAATACAAGGGTAGCCAATGATATTGATATTTTTAAGGACCACCCTAGTATATACGTTGGAGTATGGGCAAGTGAGCGCGCCTGCAAACCCTTCAGTTAGTCACACACTGTCTTACGATTAGCTGATAACATAGAATGATTAATTTTAGTGGAAAGGTAACTGATGGAAAACCAAATTTCTTGTTTTTTATTTAGTTTGTGAAAAACATTCGTCAGTTACTTCGGAAATGAAAATTAAAACAAATACTAAATATATATCTCTCAGAGTATCTTGTTTCGACTTTTGTCACATACGTTTTCACACATTTCCACACATTCTCACTAATTATTTGATTGTCTTTCATCACGCCAATTCCGCTATTCTACTACATTCGTCATAATTTTCTTTTAATAGATATTTTTACTTTTTTCCATAAAAAGTCTCGACTTAAGTTGACTTAATAGCTGTCCGCCCATGGCCAGCAAGCAAGATAAGCGAAAAAATGCCAACAAATTATTAGCGAATAGCAAATTTATGGCAGCCAACAGCAAACAGGTAAGAGCGGTGCGGCTAAGACTCGGCGCGCGGCGGAGTGCGGCCGCAGGTGGAAGTGGAGTGAGCGCATTCCAGAGCATTATCGAAGCAGAAGTTTTGCGCTTGGTGAGTTGATAAGCGAACGCAATTTAAAGTTCATATGAAATTTTTTTATTTTTATTTTTTTTCAATAGCCCTAATGATGGCCACACAAATGTGATAAAACTTTATTGGCTCATACCTATGTAAGTCAATTATTTGTGTTTAGCGCAACACTTTTTTCGCATGTTGAACTTTTTTTTAGAGAATACCGTGATTCCAATCGATTTTCTCACTAATTAAATTTACTAACTCGGCTTTCTCGGCTGCATGCTGCGTCGCAGGCGTGCAACCGCTGCGCGCGCGTTGGCTATACAAACGGACACGTATACTTTGTCACAAATTTTGCACTTTGTTTGCCTATTTTCAGTTTGCAAACCTTTTTTTTTCAACCTTTTTTCTTTGCGCCGCGTGTATGCGCGTGACTGCAGCTACTGTTTGCAATTCAGTTAAGATCAGCGCTTGGACCGAAGTCTTTCTGCGCACCATTTACACAACGTATTTCAGTACCGAAAATTTCGAGCGTTGCGCTTCTGAACCGTGGCCGCTTCTGGCCAAAATAAATGACAACTGATTTGCGCGTTGCCAATAGTAGAAACACCAACCCGACGCGCTGTCGGCCAACTCGCTCAGTAAGCTTTTTGTTTGCGTATGCCTTTGTGATGGTGTTTGTGTGCGCGCGCGTATGTGTGTGTGGGAGCGCGGCATACAAAACAAACAAAAGCGACGCGGTATAGACCAGCGCTCAGGTGGGTACAGTGCGCTGTTGTTAAAACTGTATTATTATAATTGTTTTTTTTTTTTTTTTTTATTTTATTTTTACACAAAAAAGTTAACACGCTGCCGCTGGTACCACACACGATTAAACAAAGGTTTATTTATCAGCGGGAAATGACGCGCTTCCGCATCATTTTTATTTTTATTTTTGGTTAAACTTAAATAATATTCACTTTTTTTCGAACGCTTCCATTAGCCACTAACGCGTCGCAATTCTATACTATTTCCGCTGCTGTTTTGAACAGTTACGAGCTGCTATGTATTCCGCACATTCTACGCGCGCGCTGCCTTCGTTCAGCCCAACGCCACAACAGTGACTACCAGAAACCAGTTAAATGTTTTGAGTTTCGGCCAGCAACAACATTCGCAGCCAATACACAACCCAACCCAACCAACCGGCCCAAACAAAGCCCGCGCGCACAAACACAATTGAAGTAGCCGCAGCCAATGGCGACAACCACTACTTGACTTGTCTCGTTGTCTCGCGCGTCATGACAACCGCGCGTCCGCTTTCCACCCTACCACCTGGCGTGTTGTGGGGCCAGCCCTAGCGTCCGTCTGCTCCGCTTGCATTTGCCCGCTCGTTAGACCAGCCTGCCAGCCAGTTTGTGGCTTAAAATAAAATATTCTTGCGACTTTTTCCACTTTTCCCATTTATATTTTCAGCGTTTTGCTAGTGCCGCCCCACACTGTGCCGCGCAGGTCGTGTTTGCTGGAAAATTGCAAATGTGCTGGTAAAAATAGACGCATAGAGCCAGCGAAGAAGGTTAGTGAAACCAGGGAACTAGTATTTTACTTCACAGCTGAGCAGAAGCAAAGAGTCACTATTTTGTCGATTACTAACATTTTTCAACGTGTTTGCGGCATCTGTGGCTTACTGGTGCCCAAGCAAACAGCCAAGCAGCCAGCCAACTAGTATTACGTGCGCGCCAACAACAGCGGCAATAAAATGCAAACAGTGTATGTGTGTGAGTGTGAGTGTATACACAAGCGTATATAAATTCGTACTTTATTTAGTTTTAAATTTTTTTCCAGTCAGGCCCATCCAGTGACGTGCGGCACATTTAAATTGCATTAACCTGTCCGTCACACTACCGAAATATCAGCGACTACAGAAGCAGCAGCAGCAGCGCAAACAACACGGCTCAAATAGTCTGTGGTAGATAGTACAGAAGAGCACGTGCAGGATTGGTGCAACAGTGAGCGGCGCTCTCTTAACAGCTTGCAATTGAACGAGTTAATTTTATGGCCGTTGACAACGGTGACAGTGCTGGTGTTCAAGGCTGTGGGTAGGAAATGAAATAAGGAAGGGTGAATGGTGGAGGAGAAGAGTTTTCTCTGTCATTAAATTACTTTTAGTCACTATTGGGATTTTGAGATAACCGCAAATTAGATATAATTGATGACTGAATTCTGCCTTAAATGAGCAGAATAAAAGCTCTCTCTGGGAGAGACTGCATTAATAACAGTGATGACCACAGTAGAGCCTGCAAGCAAAGCTTTTTAAAGCTTTTATATCGGTGGTGAGCACCGGCCAAGCCGCGGGCAAAGCTGTATCAAGCTTTTTATACATTTAATATAGAAAGCCTGAAAGAGCTTTGCCCGCGTGCAAGCTGATGCTCACACCATTTTATATGGACGCGCTATGTTAATTTATAATATATATGTTAATATATAATTTTTTTTATATTTAGAGACTTTCGAAGGAAGTGTCGGCCAGAGAGAACCACAAAATATGTAGAGAAAGCTTAAAAAACCTTCTCCAGCGGGATATGTTTTTCTGTCGTCAATGGTGTGTAACAGAGGTAGCTCTGAGAACTTAGCAAAACGACATCGGTGCTTACTCGGTTATACTTGCTGAGATTTTTTGCCGTATAAACAAATAGAATGTATAGATCAGAGAGCTTTTGTCCTGAGGACGTTTATATCAAATATATAGAAAGCTTAAAAAAAGTTATGCACGGGTGCGAGGCCCCACTCATTATTATAATTTTCGGTCTTTTTAAACCAGTAATGCTCAGATAGAGCTTTTAATCTGTGAGCGCCCATGCATATGTATATGTAAATGTAAACCGGTGTATATGTAAATCGGTGTGAGAGCTTTAAAGAGTTCTGGCCGTGGTCGCCCACTCAGAATAAACCGGCGATGGGCACCGCCTTGCCCGCGGGCAAAGCTCTTCTGAGCTTTTTATATATTTTGTATGGGCGCGTGCAAAGTAAAAGCTCTCTCTGCCCATCGCTGGAATAAACTTTTGTGTTAGAGAGAAAATTGCGATATTAGTTATTTTTCTTAACTGTTGTGTGGGAAATATGTTCGGAAATTGGCGAATGAAACAATAACTAAAAGCGAACGCTTCTTACGAATAACGTTGCATACTTTTAGACACACTGCTTGGAAATTTACGTAAATACACTTTATGAAATGCTACGAATCAGAGACTAACTGAAACACTACTTAAAATATCCTTTTTAAAAGGCCTAATCAGTTGTTCCAGTTTTAGGTTTTTTTTTTTTGAAGTGGAAGGGGAAGACAGAAGCGGGGACGCCTAACTTTGAACCAATTTGAAGAAAATTAAAAAAACGAACTCATTCAAATTCATACCTTAAGTGCTTTGGCTGATAGTTTGACGGCTTCAAAGTGTGCACAGAAAAAAATCCCCGTATACCAGACAGTTGCGAGATCAACAGTTCATAGTAAATATGACGAAATATGGACAATCGTTCACACGCGTATTACATATTTACATTATACATAAATAAATTTCCTGCACAGCGCAAAAACACCTGCCATTTATTAGCGTTTGTCAACAAATAGGGTAGTGAGTGAATATAAATACATACAACCCGCTCACTCAATCGTACACGCACGCCTCCGCAAGCGCTCACTCACAGCCAGTGAGTTGAGCGGCTGATAGAGGATTCTTCTGTGCGATACTTCACCTGCAGAGTTGCATTTGCATATGCATTTTCATGAGAGAATAGATGAAATGTGGGTGTGGTTGCCATTGCGATGTTGGGTGGGCATTTGCATACTCGCACACATATACATATATATATATTAACACATATGTGTGGTGCATACAAACATACACTGATATGCAATATATTTGCAATTACCGATCCATTGTATGCAACACACGCTTAATTAACAGCCTATACAAACAGTGGCGGGCAAACAAATAGGGACGAGACATTTTAACAAGTTTTGGTTAGTTTTCTTTTGTTTATTTAATGTTTATTATTTTTGTATGAAGGTACACAGCTCACTATCTAATAAAAACCAAGAAAGTACGAATTTCAAACTTCGTAGAAGAATAAATACGACAAAGTTTCATCAAAATTTTAA
Organism: Rhagoletis pomonella; assembly: GCF_013731165.1. Lineage (NCBI taxonomy): Eukaryota > Metazoa > Arthropoda > Insecta > Diptera > Tephritidae > Rhagoletis > Rhagoletis pomonella. The sequence continues at coordinate 38,652 of NW_023459120.1, read as the reverse complement.
ACTTATTATTTAGAACTTCTAGAAAAACTTTTGCTATGCATTTTTATAGCCCACTTTGGTACAATAAAGTGCATGTTTGAAGTAGTTAGAACTTACCGTTGATTTTTGGCATTTTTTTTTCTGGCTGTGTCACGCAGACCGCCAAAGCGATATAAGCGAAGTTTTTTTCAAAATTTTCTTTTTGATGCAGAAATGTTCCTAGAGCAAAAATAAGGTTTCAAAAAAAAAATTCGCATATATCTTTTTAACGGTTAGAACACGATATTTGAGGAGGAAAATGCACATCTTAAACAAAAAAAAAAATTGGCAAAAACCAACGGTATTTTTTTAATGCTGAATAAAAAATTTGAGAATCAAAAAAAAAAACAAAGTTTTCCAAAAATCTCGACTTATGCGCCCACCAATCGCAATATACATTGCAAATATGAACCTTAAAGCTATGTTTGAAGTTTCAAGTCTCTAGCTCATCGGCTAGTTGGTCAACAATTGATAGCAATATTTTATAACACACAGGCGAAACTTAATAAAACCTTGTAAAAATATCCAGCATTTATTAAAATTTAGCGTCCCTATTTATTTTTCCGTCAGCGTAAGTATTTATAGAAATTTGAACACATATATGTACATATGTACAGTGGTCCACAAAATAATAGGAGTGCGTTATTTTGGTCAGTTTTTGCTATTTGTCTTTGGTTTATTTAATGTTTATTATTTTTATACAAAAGTCAAGCTGGGTATACAACAAACAACGAATAAATTCAGATTTCAACCTTTGTACAAAAATTATTAAAATTCTGTAAATTTTCACCAAAATATCAAACTTTTTAATCAGAATCTTCGGAGAAAATTCTGGTATGCAGTTTTATAGCCCATTCAATTCTAGTCTGAAGAAGTGCAAGTTTCAAGCTGCTAAAAAATTCCGTTGATTTTTGGCAATTTTTTTTGCTGGCACTGTCCCCATATAAAAGAAAATTGTCGAACATACTTTGTATGGAAAAAACGTGAAACACCTTCAACCGAAAAAATTCTCAAAAATCAACGGAATTTTTTAGCAGCTTGAAACTTGCACTTCTTCAGACTAGAATTGAATGGGCTACAAAACTGCATACCAACATGTTTTCTAAAGATTCTGGTTAAATAGTTTGAAATTTTGGTGAAAATTTGCAGAATTTTTATAATTTTTGTACAAACTTGAAAATGTAAATTTATATGGTGTTTGTTGTATTACCAGCTAGGCTTTTACAAAAAAATACGAAACATTAAATAAACTAAAGACAAATAGCCAAAACAGGCTAAAATATCCCACTCCTATTATTTTGTAGACAACTGTACATGCTGGCATACAAGTTGTGGCTTCATACTGATAGCGCGTTAATTGCTGGTAATGTTGTGCTCGATTGCAATTCTATGTACTTTACCCTCCACAGTCACAGTCAAGCACATACCTCTCTCTACACCCCTTCACTAGACATTCAGCCTACCTGTCTGCCACCCATTCCATACAGCTCAGTGGCAGTGGCTTTGCGGTTGAATTCTTTTCAACATATTTGGTTGCACTACATCCCAAAGCGTGGTCAATAGCCCGCCAGCGGAAATAATATCGACAGCAGTGACTGTAAGCGGAGCGCATTCATGGCACACCTGTTTAACTCCTTGTTTGTTTATTTGTTTTGGCTGTAGATTTACTTACTTAAATACAAGGAATTGGGTGCTGAAGAGTATTTAAGGTTTCCGTAAGACAAAAATATTGCAAAAATTTAAGAATTTTTATGGAGCATAATTTTTTTTCTATTAACATTACCTCGACTTTCTAGTCGTCTCTCAGACTGAAGCCTACTCATAGAAAGGGGAGTGAGTCTGTGAAAAAATTCACAAAAATTACCTTCAAAAGTGATCTTTCATGAAAGAAATTCCAGAAAAACTTACAACAAAAAAATAAGAGCCTACTTTGGCTTGAGAACTCTGTGACGGAAATAGTCTGCCTGTAAGACCAGAGGTTCAAATCGTGACCATCATTGCAGGAAAATAGAAAAAATTCTTTAGAACGATTATGAAGATCTGGTGTTAATTATACGCTTTTTCATAGCAGAAATATTCTCGCAGGTTTGCCATTGCCTGCTGACGGGCGAGCGCTATTAGAAAAAAAAAGTTTTTTTTTGTTGGATGTTGGTCGGTCTAGGACTGATTAAGTCTTGGCTAACAAACGTGAAGTGAATCGGCCACCTTCTCAATCATCTTCACCACTTGCATACATATGCATGAATGTACCAGAAACGCCTAATGCGTGGTTTATGCAAAGCTTTCGAGTTATGTACACTGCCGGCAAAAAGTATTGGCACAGCTGTTTTTTTTACAATATATGCAACAATTTTTATTGTAATATTTTTCCCATAATATTTTATAAAAATATGGTTAATTTCACAACAAAAAATATAAAAATGTTTTTTCTAAACTTTTTGCAAAAACTCGCGAAAATTCAGCAAATTTTCGTTCAAAATTTAAACTTTTAAAACAGATTTTTTTTAAATTTCGCATTGATTTTTGAGATTTTTTTGTTGAAGTTGTTTTGCATTTTTTCCATATAAAATATTTTCGAAACAATTTTTTTGTATGGAAGAGACTGCGGAAAAAAAGCATAAAATCAACGGTGATTCGTAGCTATCTAGAACTTTTACTTTATTACAATAAAATTGATTGGGCTACAAATCTGCATAGTTGAAAATTTGCATGAAATTGTGCCGAATTTTCGCGAGTTTCGCACAAAGTTTAGAAATTATATTTTTATGTGTTTTGCTGTGGAATGAAACATATTTTTATAAAAAATTGTCGGAAAAATATTACAATAAAAATTGTTGCATATATGTTTTGTAAAAAAGTATTTATGCCAACACTTTTTGCCGGCAGTGTATGCTTTTATTTGAACTTCAATGTTTATTAGCATTCCGTGTCTAACAGAGTTCGCCTTGCCCCCTTTATCATTTATTAAACCAGTTTGACTGCATTTTTGTTCAGCTTAGATGGAAAGAAATATACATATACTAAATACTTAATATGCATAAACAAACAAGACGGAACTTTCTGTGATACTAAATTTATTTAGTTTTTTTTTCTTGAAATTATTTAAGTCAGGTAGCCTGCTAAATTTTTTAGTTTCCTTTTATTTTTTATTTCGAACTGGTTGAGTAGTGAATGCAACTAATTACCATTTCACGAACTCACAATAAACAAATTAAAAGAAGCAACAAAACAAACTGGGCTAACTAAAGCTTGACTTATAAAGCTTGGTGACGGCAACTACGTACATATGTATGTATGTAAATAAGTTTGAGCGGATGATAAAAGAAGCATCGAAGCAAAACCATGCATAAGCGCAGGTGGAGCAGGTGCAGCAGTGGTTATACATACATATACATAAACATAGAAAATGAAGCATTCCAAATAAGGAAAAAAGTCTACAATGCTGATTCGATAAATTCGTCGATTTTGATGACCACACTAAGCTGCGATTAACCGCCTTAGCATGCTTTGCATGCAGCCAAGAGATAATTAAAATATAGAGAAAAAAGAAAATGCGTTCAAGGGAAAAAATTCAGAGAAATTGCACTCAAGTAGATAACTACCACCACAACCACTTTCGAACCGCCTCGTCATTAAAATTGCACGACAAAACATCGAATTTGTCTTTGCCAAGTGGCAAACAGAAAGTGACATTTGAACTGAGAACGAAAAGCGGTTAAGCGCCAGCAACAACAACGAAAATAAAGCAAATTGCGTGCCACATAAAATATGCACTGTTTTGACTGCCAAATGATGGACTAATGAAGAACTGGTATGACATGGCAAAACCGAGTCATTTCACGCTTATGGCGCCATCATAAAGCGAGCACATAAAAAAGACAATGGCGGCCATAGAATGAAGACGCACAATAGAATGGGTCAACTGAAAATTTTGTAATCAAAATAAAAGAGGTAAAGGCGGCAAACTTGAATGAATGTTTGTCTGTATTTATAATGGCGCATAAACAAAGAAGGCAAAAGTAATGAAGGAGAGTGCTTCAAACACAGAATTAGTTGAAGGTAAACGGCGAAAGTGAGGCATCTACATATGTATGTGAGTTACATAGGCCGATCTTCAGACTTAGCGCGTACAGGGAGACAATGAATCGCGGACAGAGGATATGTTTATATTTTGAACAGAACGTGTATAGACACAAGAGGCTCTGTTCATTAAGCTACGAGATCGCATTTGTACTTAATTCGATGCCCCTTTCTTAGACGGATGGAGAAAAAGTCAATCGTATCTCTTCCAGGAAATTTAACAGACTTTGAGACCTACGACTGGAAGATTATAATCGATAATCGAAAAAATAACTATTATTATCGAGCCGCAAGGACGTCATCCAGGGCACCCGTGGTAATCATTTTTCGAACCTTAGAGCTGAGAAAAGCGCAGATTCCATTTAGAAGTGTGAATATCCCTTGAATATTTTTTGTCCCGAAAGTGCACAGTTTCGTTGGAAGAATCAGAATGATCATAAGAACATGTAGGCTTAGAATGCTGGTAAACCTCTGCCGCGTACTGCAATGGATATCTATCTGAATCCACATGGGCAACTCACTTAATCAAAGCTGATCTTACTTTAGCAAACTTTAATTTTACTGGAGTATCACGCTTCGCTGCTCGGAAAGGTTTCATCTAGAGAAATACGCAAGTGCAATCTACTCTAAAATACTGACAAGACTTTAATTTTGAATAAAAGTATAGTATTTTCGAAAAACCTTGAAGAATAGGCTTCATCGCCAATGCATAATTTTAGGCTTAAAATAAACCGACTATAGTAGTCCAGCTTACTGGCGTCAACAAAGAACGGTAAGAAATGGGTTTCAATTAACATTAACTAAAGCTTGCAAAAAAAGCACTCCGCCACACTAAAAGCTACTCAATATTTTGTTTATAATGCCCACAGCTTTGATGACCAAAAATTTGTTAACTTAGAGAATAAATTTTATAACTGGACGAAAGTGTGAATGATTCGGTTGTCTGTCACTTAAAAGTAACAAAGCCTTGCAATACAATATCCCTTCATCGCCCGATTTTCCTCATATCCGCAACAAACCGCGTGAGGTTGATGGTCTAGCAAGTATTTGCATAATATTTAACTTCGAGTGGCACTTTTTCACATTTCCGCGCTTTGACACTTTGGCACTTCAATGCTGCACGCAAAGACTTCCGACAGGCTATTCCCCCCTTTTTCGCTTCTCTGCGCTTCCTTGAGTTCCGTTTTCAATCTCACTCCCAAGCCACATGCGCCTTCGAACTTCCCGCAGTGCTATTATTAGCAATCGTCTATTTTTATGTCTTGCCTTTGGCGTCCACCGGAAGCTGTCAACCATTTTTGTAACGGCTCGTGCTGCTGATGCTTACAATATTGCCCGCCTGCCAACCGCACACAGCATCCCTGCGTCATCGCTGTCAACGCATTTGCTCGATTTTCGCACCACACAAATACACATACATGTACATAGAATTACAACTATGAACAAATACAGTTATGCGGGCAATTCGCACACAACTTTGTTTATTTTTATCTGAAAAGTTCTCGGCTCAATTTGTTGTTATTAAAAGGCATAAAGTGCCATAGTGAGTTGGCAACCAAGTTTCTGCCACTCAAATTCATGACTTGATAAATATGCTAAGAACTATGAAGAACAACAAACATTGGGCTTTCAAAACACTTTTACCCCCGCCCCAGTTGTGTTGGGCGCGGGCCAGTTTTATGCGAGAAGTTGTCACAATGATTGCACAGGTAATCTGCTTGCTAGTGTATTTATGCAGCTATTTAAGGCCCAGGTGAGCGCACTTGTGGGCGATAAACTTCCTTTGTGAAGAGAAGGCGACATGGCGCGTGGGCTCATTTACGATATAGGTAGGCTTTGGTAAGCGCAAATTAACGCATTCCGTTGATAGACAAAAGTGTGTGTGAAGGGCTATAAATAAGTTGGATTATGTCCTGACAAAAGGACCGGTAGCTCCAGATAAAAAGATTTTCCCTGCCTTCGATGCTGTCCCAAATGGTTATCGGTTCAAGTGTTAAACTTCTGATTTTAGTAGCCAAATTGTTTTATGAATGTTTCATGGCTTCTAAGATATCTTATGTGGCCATAATGTAGTTATTAAAGAGTCTATGTGTGATCAACAGTAACATGTATGTATGTATGTATATCTAATTGTCAACCTTCACTTGTCTTTTCAGTCAGGGCTTATCTTTTATTTTAATTTCGTAAATTTTTTAGCAAATTTTCCCAATCAATTTTATGCATTGTCATTTGTTTTCCGTGAGTAGCATACTCTATTACAGTTATTTCCATTTCCAAATCAAGAGACTCCCTGCGGCGCACTGCATTCAATAGAAATCCATTGAATTTCTTTACCTTACTTTACTCTTCACCTTTTGCTGCGCTGCGATGCACTGCCCCTTCAATCCCACTATGTATCAATATTCATAGGATTTTCTTCAGCATCCTGCACATTTTGCTTTCTTCAATCCACTTTGCAAACTAATCCCATCTAATATTTATTTTAATTCAAACATTTTCAGCGCCCTTTCCGTCTTCTGTTTTTTTTTTTTTTGCTGGAATTGTATTTGCTTCACCTTTTGACCCCTTAGCCTTCGCTTCGCTCACACCATCTTTGCTACTCTCTCACCCAACTGCATTGCCTGTCTTGTGCCGTTCGTGCGCTAAAGCCGCAAAGTATGCAATGATTCTGGAGCTGCATGCACTTGAGTCGTACGCGCTCTATTCACCACGTTTTAGCATGCTGCATATATACAGCCATGGACACTTATTACCAATGCACTGTGTATACCTACGCGGCTGTGATATTTACCAAAGCATAATGGGCTTTGTTACATGCCATCTGCGTCAGCCACATTTCCGCTTTTCATTTATATTTATTTTGCTGGCTTTAGTTCTATTTTTCTTTTTATTTCATTCATTTTATTTCCAGTGTTTGCCTTCATATTTGCGCAAGTGCTTTGGGGATACTACTCCTCCACATTTATGGCTCCCCTACTCACCTTCGACTGCTTCCAGTTGCGTTTTTTTCACTCACCTGCTAGTGCAATTGCCATACCTTTTCTGTTCATTCGCAGTGCTCTTGCCTGGCTCAATCTATGTATACTCTATAGTTCTTATGATTATTGTTATCGTTACAAATTATACTTGCTTGTTGTTGTAGAAGTTACACAGTTATTGCGGTTGGCTTCTTTGAATTTCCAATATCATTTTTCAATGCAACTCGCAGCACTGCATATTTCACTCTCGCTGCTTTGTATTTACTCCGCTTTTTCTTTTTCTTTTTATTTCATTTGTTCACTTGTTCCATGTGAATTATTCATATTTTACTTTACCTACCCCGGGCTCTTGTTGCACTGCGGCTTTTGCGCTTTTACTCACCCCACTCTGGAACTTTTCATATGCGGACATTTTCCCAAGCACTTTTGATTTCTATTCTACATTATTTGCGATTTGCATATTTTGCTTTGCGCGCGCTGAAGCTGGAGCTGGGTGCGTGGCTGTGGCGTCGAAGTGGCCCGTGGGAAGGTGCTCAACTACTCTTGCGGTTCGATGATCATATTGTTTGCCGACGCATGGTTGGAAGAGGTATTTGGGTCACATTTAAAATATATTTTTTAGTGTAAAAAAAAAATATTTATATATGTATTTATGAATTAATTATTCCCTTCTCTGGAACTGAAACTCATATACATTATTTGATTTTCCCCTCTTAGGCTGTAAACTTATTTCTCTACCGGAAGTTTCTAAAAGATACCCAGGGCACTCTTGCATACTTCTCGTCGAGCGCCCACAATTTCCCAAACTATTTTGTGGCACAAACTTTTACGACCAGCATGTGCGTACTATTCCCGCACGTAAAATTCCATAAATTCATAAAATTGTTAAATCAAGCGTATGCCACGTCCAACACAAATCTATGCTGGAAAAAATATTTACAATGCCAGCGTGCCTGCAAAATAAACAATTTTGCTGCCACTGCATTGGCGCAACGTAAAATCATTCGAACGAGAAAGAGCGTTTGACGCAAAAGTGTTGCATATTTTTAGGAATTTTACAACACAAGCTTTACTAGCAAAAACAAAATAAGTAACTGCGCTGCGAACAGCTGATCAAATTTCGTACGCAATCCAACAAATTTGCAGATCTAAACGCGTATTGTTTTCTCTCGTACGCTGAATAAGTATTTAGATAATTAATAGAGGCATGCACTGCGACCAGCAGGTCTATTGTGCCCAGAATAAGTATTTGCATTGTAATAAAAACGAAAATAATTTTACATATTGACTCACCTGATACTTCTTGATGCTGTCCAGTTGCTCCAGTGTCGGTTCAACAATTTGTGCAATTTGCTGGGGCGCACCTACACCGCTGCTACCCATACGCCGGTCTGGAAGTTGTGGCGCTGGCGTGCGATTTATCAGGCGACCATCCTTTTCGATGCGCAAGTGATCGCGCGGTGGCGGAACCGGTTTCACAGAACCATTCAACTGCGGCGGCAGCGAAGGAGGGTGAGTAAAAAAAATGCATATTAATAAAATTTTAAATAAAAAACCAAAAGAATTTTAATAAATATTTTTACAGGCCGTTATCCACATTACAGTTGTTAGTTACTAGTAGTAGCTGTTAGTTTCGTTGTGGGTCAGTATGAAAGTTGAGCATGTAGCGTACATAAATGGAAAATGAGGTTGTGGAAACGAGTGGGTGAGTAAGTGTGTAAGCTAAATGAAAATAAAAGTGTTCAAGTGTTTTGCTTATATTTCAGAGCTGCAGGTGAGAAGGGCGATTTCCTACAAACAGCGGAGGGATGTTGTTAAAAATGTGTCAGTGCCATGACCGACATGACCATACTAAAACTCAAGTTGAAATAATGGTTAATTAATACAATTGAAGAAAATAAATGAAATAAAAAGAAAAAATTGCGTAAGTCATGCAGTGAAAACCATAATAAGTGGAGCTGCAGTAATTTCAATTCTGCCATGGGCGGATATTTCACACAGAAAGCTTAACGGTAAGTTTTTGAAAAGAGATTCACATTAGTTGTTTGCTATAATTTTACTTTGCCTACATAGATCTTTATAGAGGAAATTCCAAAAAGAATGTACCAAATAAAGACGAAAACTTTACCAATTACGGCGGCAGGGATGTAAACTCCTCCGAACTAAAATAATACACGACGAGGTTAAAAAGCAGGTCAATGAGAATTTAATTTTGGGTATTTGTTTATTGTAATGTCTTTCAGCTATATTTTTTCAAGATGAAATCTAAGGGCAGCTGGATATGGCCAAGTAGAAATAAATTAAATAAAAAGAAAAAAACTCACACCTGCGTAGCGCTTGAAGAGAGAAAGGTAAGTTTTCAGAAGAGATATGTAAATATAATTTTCTAAGTACACAGTGAGACCTATTAGTTCCGCTAACAGGAGCATAACTGTAAATCCAATATAGAAAATCATATATAACAGTATTCATTCTTCTTAGGTGCTGCTCGTTCACCCTGAGACCAATCAACACCAGGAATCAATAATTTTGGAGCATAGCTACAAGAGCCGAACATGAACAGTGGCAAAATTAATTAAATAAATTCATTCTCAAAATGGAGCCCAAATTCTTGTTTAATCACAGCCAGTTAGATCTGAGTATATCATGAACTGCAACTGCATCGATTTCTCGCTCTTTCACGGTCAACAACTTAGCTGACTAGTCAACTTAACAGCACTCTAGGAATTCTTTTCGCTACTTTTAGCACTTTAAAAAGTTCCTAAATGAAAAATAAACTTTATGATTCATGAAATCTATACGACACCAAAACTTTGGTGCGACCAAAACATTTATGTCTATGACGACTTAGCACAGCACTCACGTCAAGTACGAAAATTAACATAAACCGTTTTAGTTGCCACTAGTAAAAGTGTTGCTCATAAAAAAGCGCCGCGAATTGGATCAACTGCTCCCCCGACATTTTGGAGTAACGCTTAACTGCATTCCGATGCAGTATACTATGTGATTAGGTGGGACCCGTGTGTGCTCCTTGCTAGCATTTACCTGCGCGCCAACTGTTTTATTTTTGCTATCCGTTTTTAGGTCAGCACCGAAACATAATTTTCCAGTCGCCTACAGCATGACTTTTCAACCTAGTCACCGGCACCAGCTTTGCGCACATACATAGCATTTGTGGCACGTTTACATTGCCGCTACCAATGCGATAAGCCATCGCCATCTGCAACATGTGCACTAACCCAGCAACACATCATTCGAAGCTTGCAATGGTGGCCGCAGCACTGCGATTTTCACACGCCGTAGCTGATGCTCAGGGTGCAGCAGGCGGAACATGCCAGCATTGGCAACATTTAAAATTATTACGATTGCTTTAATTTCCGGCAGCAAAAAGTAGCCAGTTAGTACACACACAGCTCAGTAACGCCGTGCTGAGCACGTGAGGGGTTAGACGTTAAGGTAGCTGAGAAAATTTTGCACGTGCCTGCGGCAGCAAAGCAAAACTAATTGCGAACAAAATGGTATCTTTTATGCGGAATTAATTTTCCACAATTCAAATGCGAAAGCAGAGATTTCTAGTGAGATACTCCTAGCTGGCCGAGATTGGAATTTGAGTTATTACATTTCTGTGTGAAATTAATGCTAACTCGAATGGCTGGCAAGAATATGACTGTAAAAATTAAACAAAAATGTATGGACATAGGTGTAATTTCTCTCATACATATTGTTTATTTTTATGAATAATGCTGCAGAGTGGAGATTTCATCAGCACGAGGAAAACCTTAATGAAGTTTAAGAGCGCATATAAAACTTTGCATCGCTTGCAATATACTAGCACATCCCATACAATCCTCTAGTCATAACAAAATGTAGAAAGCTTATTATCTCTGAGTTACTACCTTCCGAACACCTCATTAAGAAAATACATACATCTTTTTTGTAGACGTGAAAACTGGTAATGAACATGGCGCGCGGGTCTCAGCGTTTAGAAAACTCTTGATCAGGAAGCAGTGAATGAGTCATACAGCTTGGAGAGAGTTTGGGCCGACAGAAAAATTAAGTCAGGTTAAAAGAAAAAAAAGAAATTTCACTGATGGCCTCTAAAAACTTTGTTGGTTTCGTCGGAAAATCACGTCGAATGTACTTAGATCTGCCAAAAGCATGGCAGTGGTTGGCGGACCCCTTCCCTCGTGGCATCAATTGCCGCATTAAGTATGCAATTTCACACTCATTTTATTGTGTCTGCTCATCTGCATCGGTGAATTCGCCTTCACAAAGTCCACGCCACGTCGCACAACTTTTTTATGACTACGCAATTTTTTGGGGCAAATATGAAATTTATGAGCGCACGATGACAACGACTTGACATCGCTAAAAAGCAGCCACTTTGAATGCAACTGTCATAAAAATTCACACCATCCATTAGAGACCGCTCAACATGTGCCACTGCAACAGTTACGCAAAGCCACCCGATTTGTTGAGAATGCGATGACGACGCTGCCACAGACGCCAGCAGGAGCTGTCGCATATTCAATTGCAACACATTCGTTTCGTGCGTCATAACTGTCAACAAAATACGACAGAGAAAATAAAAAGCAGACGCAGCGTGAGGCGTCACACGCGCAAAAAACGAGCGCGCGCTGCTGCACGTTGAGTGAGGAGGCTGGGCAGCTGGCGAGCAAAGGATTTGTGCCAGCACGCGTTGGTAATTTGTTGCTGCCACATTTGGCTGCAATTTGGCGCTTTAAAGCGCTTTAATGTGTTGCAGCAAAGCTCAGTGTTTCCGCACAGTAGCAGCGACAGCTCAAGCGTGTGTGACAAGGACAAGTGCAGCCACTTAAGAGACGCCACGGAATGTCGTTATAAAAGCGAGTTCATTGGCAGTGGCAGCTCCAAAAAAGTAGCACTTTGGCGAATTTATGGGTGGCCCTGCAGATATGGAATAATCTTGTGAACATAAAACTTTTTATGAATAGTGACACCTAAGAGCGTGTGGTTAAGTTAAGTGCGCTTAACTTAGATAAAGACATAAAGATGTGAATAAGGATACAGAGACTTGTGTATGAGGGCTATCTGAGGGAGACATTTGCTAAGGGGTTTTTGCTCCACTTTGAAATAAGGAGGGAAGCGCGAACATAAATCTCAACAAATTACTATGAGAAAACACTTTAATTAACTTTGGGAATAAGACAAGAAAATCTCGATACTTGGTAGAAAAGGATAAGGAAAAAGCTGAAACCATTCGATCTATCAATATACTTATATTTACATGCATACATTTTTCTTTTTTTTCAGATAAAGCTGAAACCCGCTGGACTGGAAATAGTGCTAAACAAACTACAGGAAACTACAAAGAGGCTACAGCTACTTACGTTTAAAATAACAAAAATAAAAAGAGAAAGAATATAATGAGAAGAAAGAAAAATGTACAAAGGATCGGCAAACCAGCCAGCCGTGATAGCACCAAAGAAAAATGGTGTAACGTAAGTAAGGACTACAGAGGAGCTACGAGCCGAGCATAGCACTGCTGCTGTTACAACGCAAATACGACAGGAGGCAGTGTGACACCAAGCGTAAGTTTGCACCAAAGAGTGTGGGGCGAGAGAAAGAGGTACATGGCAAAACGTATTACAGTTTTCACAAAGTTTACAGAGTGAATAGAGTGGGCAGAGGAGTAAGAAACAAGTGGTGGTAGTACCTCATTGTTGCGCTTGGATGACGGCTTGCCACCTTTGCCCACCAAGCTCGCCACCATTAAGCAGCCGTCGCCTGCATTTGTGCCGCCGTTGATGCCACCGCTGCCACCACCCGACGGCACTTGCGGTTGTGGTTGCTGACGCTGCGTTGCTGCTGATTTATCTAATTTTTCAGTAGAGCTGCCCAACGAGCCCAGTGACAGCAGACTCTTCTGTTTAACCAATTGCTTCAGTGGATGGCAACCTCCACCGGACGTTGACTTTGTGGTCGTTGCCGTTGACTGATGATGAATGGGATCCATGGAGAGCGGGGAACATGCCGACAACGATACACCAGCCGAGGCCGTGGCGGAAACGGATGCCAAAGCCGAATATGAACCCGAGATGGAGGAGCACGTGGGCGAAAAAGAGTTATCGTTAGTATGATTGTGACTGTGGTTGATGTTACTGCTGTTGTTGTAGGAGGAGGCCGACGATGAGTTGATGTGCGTCAGTGTGGTATTCGCCGTCGAGTTGGACGAATTTGACGATATCTGCGATGAGAGCGAAGACAGATGTGGTGGCGGCGGATAGCGCGGCGGCGTCTTTACTATCTCAATGAAGCTGTCCGGCACATCGACGGGCAGCTCGCGGTGCTTACCCGCTGGTGGTTGCAGTAGGCTAGCGGCCACCTGCTTACACATCGCCAGTGGCAGCAACTCATACTCAGGCGGCGCACCGCCCAAGCCCTCAATCAACGGCGGTGCATCGTTGGCGCTGGGTGACGAGCCGGCCGAGCTGTTCAATGAGCTGCCAATGCCGCCCGATCCGGACGCTGAGCCCGTTCCAGAGCTATCTGCGCTGACGACACCGCCGACGCCAACACAACGCTTTGATGGCGTTGATGAGTTGGATGAATTACTCGTGTTGTTGTAGTGATTATGGTTTATGTTGTTGCTGTTGTTGTTGAGACTGTTAATGTTGTTGTTTTTGTTATGTAAATGACAGTAGGCAATGGAGTCGAATGAACTCTTGCTGATCGACTCTTCATAGGAAGACGAATAGGATGAGGAACCGCCGCGCTGAAGCAGCCCACTACCATCGATGGCCATCAACTCGAACTCCTCGCCGGTGCCGGGCGGAGTAGCGCTGCCATTCGGATTGCTGCTGGTCACCGGAAATTTACTGCTGTGCGGCGGATAGGCCTTCTTGTGGCCATTATTGGGTGGCTGTTGTTGTTGCTGCTGTGTATTGTTGGTAGTTTTGCTTTGTATTGGTGGCTGAATGGAATAATATTGTAGTTGTTCAAAATTCAATTGTTTTTGTTGTTGTGCGTGGTGGTAGTGTTGTGGTTGTTCCGTTTCAGTGGCCAAATAATTTTCGTAATTTTCAATTTGATCCAATTTCAGTTGGTGTTGTTGGTTGTACAAATTTTGTTGTTGCAACAGTGTATTCGTATCGTTGAGTAGCGCAATTTTTTTGATTGTCATTGTGGATTTCGTGGATAATGTTGGTGAAGTATTGATTGACGTCG
>NW_023459120.1:0-9370 GCF_013731165.1 Rhagoletis pomonella | reverse complement strand
TTTAAAGACGGCACGCTTCAGCAGTTACCCTTCAAAAAAGCCAACGAACTGTTGAGTCACTTCGTTGTTGAGTCAAATGCAGTTCGACTAGAACGATTTCGATAACAATTCTGTTCATAACAGTTAAATGCATTGCTTGTTCATGAATAAATTGTGGCGACAACAACAAGAATAACTAGTGCATTAACAACAGCATGTGATGACCCTTCACATTGTTCTAGAGAGCGAGAGATATTGGATTTGCTTTCGTGCGACAGCACAAGTGCTGATATACTTGTTGCATGCCACGCATGAGGGGGCACGTACGGGCGCAGGGAAGGAACCAAATGCGATGGCATGTTGTTGGCAAGTGGTTGGTATTAAGTAGATGACCCTTCAAAGTGTGGTTGAAAATAGGTGAATGTTTGCAAGTACAGTGGAGACTCGTTCGAAGGTGCGATGGCTCGGCAATTAGATAGATTCTGACCATTGAATGTTGAACTAGGCCTGGTGTTCAAGTAAGCGAATGCCCACGGTGTTTTTCTTTACAAAAATTTTTTTCACTAATTTTGTTGTTTATTTTGTCACTCGTTTTATTTCCGTCATTTCCGTCTGCCTAATAGTCATTCCTCTCCTCTGACTACATAAAATGACCTTTGCTCTGTGATTAGTTTGTTTACCGGAAGTTGTCCGCTTGTAAATGCGCTCTGCTGTCGTGGTTGTTATCCACCGGATATGAGTCGGCGGCATCTGCGCTTTGAGACCTGGAACTAATTGCATTCTAAAAGTCACTCGAAACATGAGTTTCACTTGTCCGAAAGTCAACAGCAAATTAATTTTTTATTTATTTCACTATTTTTCTATGTTCTAAAACAATTTTAAACGCTTGGAATTGTAAGTGGCTGGCGCCGATGACTGGGCAAAAAAAAAAAAGAAAAACAAATTCGTACTGCATATTTACCACTAGGAATTGTATGTAAGTATAAGAGTTCTTCGTTTTTTACGGCGAAATTTTGGTCACAATAAATTTAACTGAGCTTTGACTTTCATATTAGAAAAAGTATGTTTTGTTGCGAAAATTTTAATTTTTTACATCAAATTTTTGTAGATAATTTATATTTTTGGAAAATTTCATGCTCCGAAAATTCGGAATATTTCTGAACTATATGTGCAGCAATTCAAATTTAAAACTGTGAAATTTTATACTAAATCATCAACTTTTAAGAATTTTTAAAGCAAACTCAAATATATTTTAGACAACAAAAGTCGGAAGTATACTCCGAAACTCTAAATTGACACCGAAAATTTTAATTATTCTCCGAAATATTGAACCAAATCCTTCACTTTTAATAATTTCTGAAACAAATTTATAAATATGTTATACTCCGAAAATTGGAAGTCTACTCCGAAAGTTTGGAGTTCACTCCGAAACCTTAAATTAGCTCCGAAAATTTAAATTATTCTTGAAAAAACGTATAATCAAGATAAATGTGCGTAAATTAAAAATAGTAGAATTTTATGACCATCAAAAATAGTTTAATTTTCTCAGGTTTTCCGTAGTTAAATTAGGTGTCGGAAAAGCCATAAATCAAAGATTTTAGACCCACATAAATGTATGGAAATGGATTTTAAGGCAAACAAAAAAGCTATCATTCGAAAGAAATTATTTTTAAACGATTACAGCAACTGAGTTAAACACAGATAAGAAACCTCGTTTATAAATTATGTTTTTGATCACTTAATGAGTACATAAATCAAAGCATAGTGAAAATGTTTCTTTCTTTTTTACATTTTGATTGATATTTATGCCTAAACATATATGCGTATTTATATCCTTTTACGTACGTCATCAATCTCCTTCGCTCAACTATTCAAGGAACCTTTGACCCAATGACAGTTCCTCACTACCAAAAACATAATTGAAATGTGACCCTGCTGGCGTTCAATGCATACAAATTTAATTACGCTTGTAAGTCCATTGTATCAGCACGGCAGAAAATCTACCTGACTGCCTCCGATCTTAATACGCAAGTCAATGAAGACTTCGAAAGGAAAAACAGGAGGAGCAGCTATGGATGCACGTATGTATGTACGGAGCTATATTACCTCCCTACCTACATACATACACACTCAGATCATTATATTCCATTTTACACGTAAACTCCTTCTGAATCATCAACAAATGGAGTACTTCGACTTCTATTCATTTTTATTTGCTTACTGTTTCCCAGGCGGATTACCAAGCAGATCTCGTAACAAATAGGAATTTTTTTCGTTTCAACGGCATGGAACACCTACACACTTACTGAGAAAAGGCGAAACAAAAGAAACGCATAACAAGAAGGCATATTGATTTACTATGCACAAAAAGGAATATCAAAGACACACTATGCTGAGATATATGAACATTAGGGCGGATCATTTTTTTTTACTACTTATGCGCGTATAACATAGGGGGATACCACGTGTAATTCTGAGCGAATTCGCAATAGGTCCAAAATCAATTTGGAGTTTGCCTAATCGCGAAACGAGATTTCGAAGAAAATGTGAAAATTTTCACTTTTGCGCCATCAGTGAAATGTTTAAGAAAAAGATGGATTCCTCATGCCTTATAGCACGTTTTTATACAAAATTTAAGTACTTCTTTACGACACTGCAGCAAAATGCTAAGAAACCTATTTTCGCAAATTTGGCAAACTCTAAATTGATTTTAGACGCACGGTTTCTTTGGATATATTTGCTTAGAATTACACGTAGAATCCTTCTGTGCTAAACGCGCATAGTCGAAAGGATCTCCCATACCAATTGACCCGGCCTAATGTACAAATGTGTGTGTATGCATGTTTGTATGTACATACATGAAATAGAGAATTAGAATGCTCAGTAAACTTTACGCTTGTGATTATATCAGCCAAAGGCAGGTAGGAAGTTGGATTGGTATGTCGCAATATTCTTAATGGGCACTGTAACCGCCTAAGCGATTTTGACCGAGTCCAATAATTTTTCGAGTTTTTAGCATTGCTTTGAATATTGAAATATGTACGGATAGCATTACAGAAAGTGTTGTAAATGATAAGGTAAAAGGTTAGCTCAATTACCAAAGTAAGGTTTTCTCAGCGCGAAAATAGTAATCAGTTCAGATTTCGTAGCAAGAGCTACACTTACATTTTGCTAGGATAGAAGTGAGTTGAGAATTCTTATACAGCGTCAGAATTATATATTTTCCGAAGAGATTTTATACCAGAAACTGTTTCAGTGCTGTGCCAAAAATTTTACTTTGTGAACAAATTTGATCTGTGAAGTTGAGGGCAACACCACCAAGCGGCTATTGATATAACAGAAATATTTTATATTATTTTTCAATTCCAAAAGATGCATAAAAAATTTTAACAAGTAACCGGTAAGATAAGTAGAGAGAGTAAGAGCAATTAGGTTTTGGCCGTCCTATTGGCAAGAGAGAAAAATAAATGCGAAAAGAAAAGGACGTTGATGCCTGAAGGAGATCGTCCTACAAATAGTTCCAATTTTTGCTTGCTAAACAAAGTCTGGTCAAAGCCTCTTCTGGTCAAAGAACTATGTAGATAATTTTCGTTCCCCGTGTGCCTATTACTGATTGCGAGGATTGCGTGTGTATAGCAGCATATTTCGCGAGAGTAATGTTCAAGATCGGAAAAATCTTCCAACTAAATAGCCCACTTTTTCAACAAAGGCGTATCATTTATTTAATCAGAAGAACGCCTGCTTTCTATAAACACTAAGCTCCTACAAAGACAACAGCGGCTCAAAACTAGCAGGGTCTCTTGAATTGCCTTCACTCACGAAGGTGACTAAGTAGTAAAAATGGTGACTGTCAAGTTCAAAGTCAATGCCTTTGTCTGATTGTTGTTATCATTTGCGCTACTTAATTCGTTGTCATTATGCTTTTAATATTTCTGTTGATGTTATTGTTGTTGTTTTTACTATTGTTATTGTTGTTGCGCGCATATTATAATTATGATTGTTGTTTCGCGAGTAAGGCAACAATTTCCTTAGTAACTGTTCCCGCTGCCTTTGTTGAAATAAATATAAACTGCAGAGTTGATTTCGAAGTATTTTCGTTGTAGGCTCTATTCGCATGGCATTAACATTGTTGTTGTACATTAATTTTTGTTATTTTAGCGCTATTATTCAAGTTACTTAGCGCGTCTTTCCGTTTACCAGGTCAACATAATTGGCAGTGATTTGAAAGAAATTCAATGCAAATATTTTTGTGAATAACACATTTTTATAAAATTATAAAGTCTAGATATAACGACATATTTATTTGCAAGTCAAAACTGAACATACATTTATGTTTACATAAAAAATGTGCATAAATGTATGGTCATTTAAATCCCGGGCATAATTTTTTAATCATTAAAAGCTGGGTATACTTTTTTGACAATGTAAAAACTAGACATAAATTTATGGTGATTTAAAAGCTTGGCATACATTTTGGCAATGTAAAAACGAGCCATAAATTAGCGGTAGTTCAACAGATGGACCTACTTACATACATACATGTATGGTAATTTAAAAACCTGACATATTTTTTTTAATAATTTCAGAGCTGAGTTCCATGTAAAAACTATACGTAAATTTACGGTAATTTAAAAAACCTACATAATTTTTGATAATGCAAAATCTGGGCATTCATTTTTGTTAATATAAAAACTAGACAGAAATATATGGTTATGTAAAAACCTGATATAGTTCTTTAATCATGTAAAAGCTGAGCATAAATTTTTGGCAATGTTACCTAGACATAAATTTATGGCAATATATAGAAACCGGACATAATTTTGTTAATTGCATAATTTTTTAAACTGTCAAGAATTTACGTTCAGCTTTTAAGCCTACAAAATATTGTGTCCAGCTTTTATGGTAGCTACTAAAAATTTTTGTCTGGCTTTAAGTTAGCCCAGAGTTTAGGTAAAATTTTTAAAAATAACAAAAGTGTATGGCCTTTTTTCAATTAAATGTATGTCCAGGTTAAAAGTCCCGAAATAATTTACTTCAGTTTTTTTATTCGACTTCATAAAAAGGAGGAGGTTATCAATTCGTCGCAACATTTTTTTTATGTATGTTACCGCATAACTTTGCACCACATTAACTGATTTCTATATTTTTTTTTGTAAGGAAAGGTGTTACCTCACAGACGGTCCCATACTAATTTGGTTCAAATCCGATCATGGGATCATGAATCAACGATAATCTTAAATTTTTATATTAGAATTGAAGTCGGTTTTGTTTTTTTTATTTACATTACATTTTTTATCAAATTTAAAGATGAAATTTAAACACCATTAAATTGTTATGCTCATTGAAAACGCATTTTTTATACAAAAGTAAATATGTAAATGTGCCAAGACAAACAAAATCACTAAAGACATCCAAGCAAGACGAATGATAGGTAGGGGAGGGAGGAGCACTAAAATTGTTTCTTATGCATGTAAAATCATGTGAAGAAAGAGCTCTCTGCTGTCGCAGACTACATATAAATACATACGTACATATGTACATACATCAAGGGCATAAAACGTGCGTATGTTGATGCCCAGCTGCCGCAGACCACGGCCTCATTAGCATTGTGACAAAGTAAAAATTATTATTATTTGGCTAAAAAGCACACATATGTATGTACCTACGAACCCTGCAGAAAAAAAAATATCAATTGATAAGAAATAACCAACTCGTAGTTAGCTTTTTTGCGGGATTTCTATAAAATGCATATATAACTTGTAGTTAGCTAAAACAAAGCTAACTAGAAACTAGTTGAAAAGTAATGCGGGAGTAAGTAATGCAGACGTAACCGGAAGATTGTTTTCTATAAACAATTTTCTATTCAAATATCCTCAGACAAATTTTACCTTTAAAACACTTTTTTCTGTACTTCACAAATAATTGTTCGAATTGAAATAAAAGCAAATAAAAGGAAGATCGAAATTTTTAACCGGTTTCCAAAAGAGGAGGAGGTTATCAGTCATGAATGTGAATATGAATATGAGACCACCTACAGCAGAATATGTAAACAAATATGAAATGTAATAAACTTAAGTAAATAAATAAAACATAAAAAAATTATAAAAAGTATATATATTTTTTTTATTAATATCTTATGTCCAAGAGTAGTTAGTTGCAAGATACTTGACATCTAATAGAGAGGTAACCACCCTTAACTGTTTCTCGGTCATCGCCATAGAAATATGGTTCGCTTTTTTAAAAAAAAAAAATATACAGATAATAGTGACCTTTAGTTCCTTCCTAACAAGTTAACTTATAGTTCGATACATTTCCGGCAGGGTAGGTACCAACAATTTTTTCCAACGTAAGATCAAGCGATCTTCTGAGCCATCGCTAACAACAAAGCACCAACAATGAAATGCAAGCAAACCAAGCCATGGCTGTATGCAATCATACACCCATACATACATATGTACATACATGTATTCATATAAGAATACTAATGCACTTACGAGCATTGCTGCAGTCACGAAATCGCAGCTCATTGTAAGGGCCAATGAACTTGAAAGCTTTCAAAGAAGATTCGTCGAAGCAGTTGGCCAACTTGCCAAATGAAGACAAGCAAATGTTCAGCTGGCTAATGTTGAATTTTTCATTGTTTGTACCAAAGGGCTTTGTCATGGCAAATACATATATATCTACTTCTACACGTGGCAAGTTCGTAATATTGGCGCCACAAACTGTCGAGTCGTTTAAATGCAAGTAAACTAATCTTTATATATATATATATTTTTTTTTGCTGCGTGTCACTTAATGTGATTAGTTTGTTGATTTTGGGCTAGGAATTTTTTCCGAAAATTGATTAATAATATTTATTTAAAATCTCCCTCTCGTATCACCTTTGTGCTAAAAGAGTTCACGTGCAACAAGCGTACGATTTCTATGCTTCATTCCTGTTGTTGGTTGAATGAGTGAAATTCGCTTGCCCGCATTGACATGTTGCCAATTACATACTTTGATTGCATAATTGCGCGCTTGATTATAGAAAAAGTGAAAAGTTTGAAATCAATCATATTTAAGTGATTAACTTATCTCAAATTACTGTAGAAATTCAGTTTAATTATGGAGCAAAAAAAGAAATTATGATAAACTTGAATTGCAGTGAAAGCCGTTGACAGCCGAATGGTAGGCTAATTGTGGGAAAGTATAGCGAATTGAAATTAATTGTTGAAAGTATTTATGTAAACATGGGGACAAACCGCTAAAAAAGTGGGGCTAGATTTCTCTGGGCATAATAAGTATATCGAGTATTGAAAAAGAACAGCTAGATTTCAATTAAAAAATGAGTTGGAGAACAAATTGGATTTTACGCCATAAAATATGCAATCACTTTATTACTTTCGTATACAGAACTGTTCACATCGCCCGGCTATCTCAGTAGAGCAAATGAAGCCTGTATCTGGGTATTCTAAGTAACCCACCTCCTCTGCTTGTTCCGAAGCCATCGTTTGGGATGCCACTACGTTTTGAACAGCAGATAGCGAAGATTCACTTAGGTCTGTACCTGAGAAAAAAATGTTAAAATCATCAAGGGCGATATTGAATTTCTCAACATGAATTCTTACCGAAAAGTATCCTGTCAAACCTACCAACTCGACTCACGGTGCTTTGAGATACCGCATGCGGGTTTTTAATTATCCCCATTCCCCTGTAACCCACTTGGTGCTTAGCAAAAAAGTACATAGGCCTCTAACGTTCACCGCTTTGAAGTCATCGAGATCGTTGAAGAAATGGCTCTCAAGAGCTTTTGCTCTCCGTTTTGAAAGAGTCGAGCAATGGCAGAGAAAATGTTGGAATGGTTTCTTCTACGTCTTCATCCATGTAGCCTCTACAGTATTCGTTACAGGATGCGTCCAGTCTAGCTGCGTGTAATCTAGTCAGACAATGTCAACGAGAACTCCAGTCACTATGCGAATGTCCTGCGAATGTTGGGCATCTGTGACTGGCCAAAGTGTTTTGGCAATGTGACAAGTAGCTGAACTTTGTCCATTTTCTTAGCTTTAATCTTTTTATAATTCAAACGAACCAAAGCACTATCCCGTAGAAAAGAATCGGTCTTACCACAGCGTTAGCGAAAACCCTCCGGCTGAACCCCCCCACGAGGGTACCGACTGGTAATGGGCACTGCAGTTTACCTTCTGTACGATGTCAGAATGGTCTCCAGCTAAGATCAGAAGTCACTGCTATGTGCTCAAGCTCCTCAATAGCTTAGGTATATGGAAATAGTTTTTGATCATGGCCTATGGACCTCCATAGGCAGAGGACAACCCTCTTGAAAAAAGCTCTGGGTTGGAACAAGGTGTTAGACGACCCGTGCTGATCTTCAGCCCGGCTGGGGACCCAGACTAATAACTAGCCCATACTCGAACGGAGTGCTTCGGACCACCGCGCTCGAGAAGTATGCGATACATTTCTTACAAGTGGTGGTAACTGAGAGAAGAAAAACGCTATCTACCTTGTAAAGGACTTATAGAGAAGATTTTATTCTTGCTTGTTGTTTCTAGTTACCCTCAAAAGATTTATGAAGACCAAATGCTAAAAACGCTTCAGTGGACACAACCTCCGACTCATGGGCTATTGGACTACATAATTATTGATTAGGCACATAAAAACTCATTTGTATCGCGAATATTTTTGTTTTACATATTTTCTCAATCACAAAAAACATCACTCACAAATTCAAGGGTTTCCCCACAAACTGCTGAACTCTTCATTGGATTATCTGAAGATAGGAAAAGATTTTTTATTACAACTTCTGTTAACAGGTATCCGTGGGTACCACATGCGCAAGATGTACACATTTCTCTGTTCTTGAGAAATATGTGTGAATGTCTAGCCTGAGCTGTAGTCTGGTTTTTAAACCATTTTCCTCTGGCCTTTTATGCACATTTTCGAGTTTTGAATTGCTATTACCACTTAATAGGAATTTTACAGCGAAGAAAGGAAATAGCAGTTGAGCTTCTTTTCAAATTTATGGCAATCTCATGAAATTTAATATCAGAAAAAATATCGAATAATAAATTCTACATACATATGTATGTACTACGAATATCCTACCTAGATAGTATTATAATAGGCCACTTAAGTTTATAGAGAACAATAAAGCGAATTAAAAAAAAGAAAATGAACTAAACAATAAAACACAAAACATTCCACTAAAAACTGTGATACTAAACAATAATCTCGGTGAACATAAAAACAAATAAATAAAACACTCGGAATTTTAACGGAGGATCAGGGAAACGTATCAGGCAAATAGAAAATAGCGCAACTAACAACACACATAAAGTGGCACACGAATAAAAAAAACAAAGCTGAAAGATAATACAACGCAAGAAATAAAAATAAG
>NW_023459119.1:24371-74920 GCF_013731165.1 Rhagoletis pomonella | reverse complement strand
AAAGCGTTCGCCATTCAAAAACCTTTAGAGCGATTTTCGAAAAAGCTTTTTCAATCGATGCGCCGAAACTTGTAGATTCGAATAGATCCAAAAACTTTTCTAAAAGGACCACCTAAACGCAGTAAAATCTGCATTTCCGGTGCGCAAAGTGAATGACCGGAAGTAACGGTGCTTTTGAAAAGTCTTCATGACCTGCAGATTATATGAAAAAATGTCACGTATTCGACTAGACTTTTTTCTATGTTCCGAATAAAAACTGAATTTTTCATGAATTGGGATTGATTCTTTGGCCTTTTGCGTATTGAAAACCAGTTTTAAATCTTTCAAAACCCTTAGAGGTTTCAGACAAAAAATTTCTAAAAGTGGTCTGGAGGAGCATGTTCACAACGATAATTTCGATACTTTATATCGCCCGATAACTTTCGTTGTGGCCTCGAGTGACGCCAAATTTCTTGCGCTTTCTGGAAATATACCGTTTTTGTTGCAAAAATCATAAATGTTAGTTTTATTTAGAAAAAACGCGAAAAATCGAGATTTTCTTTTTCAAAAAGCGTTCGCCATTCAAAAACCTTTAGAGCGATTTTCGAAAAAGCTCTTTCAATCGATGCGCCGAAACTTGTAGATTCGAATAGATCCAAACAGTTTTCTAAAAGGACCACCTAAACGCAGTAAAAATTGTATTTCCGGTGCGCAAAGTGAATGACCGGAAGCCGTTACTTTTGTTTCTGGCAAACTGTTTAAAGGCACTGCATCTGGTATTGAATGTCCGTTTGGTTTATCATCCAGTTGGAAGTAAATGCTTGGTTTGTGACCGTGCTAGAAGTATACAGTCGCAGTCAAACTGTGAAGGTCCCAGCAGGAAATGCTAACGCAAGTGCGCAAATATTTTAGTTATAAATAAACTCTATTTCATTTTATTTTTTCCTTGATTTGTTGTATTTTAAATTTCTTTAATATAATTACATGATTTATTTAAATGTTGAATAACATTTTTTTATCATTTTATTTACCTTTATCTTTAATACATTTCTGTTTTGTTTGACGACTTGTTTTCATAAGTGTTTTACATACATGCTACGCTACTTAGTTTCTTGTTTGCCTTTTTATTTTTACTTCTGTTAGCATAAGTTTTACGTTCTCTTTTCTTAGTTTAACGATTTTTATTCAACATTTTTGTTTTTCGATCGTTTGTTACGATTTACATAAGAATTTAACATACATACAATATTATTATTAGACAATGTTTTTCTCGTTTTTTTTTTTTGTATTTAAACATTTCTAGCACGCACACTTACGAATAGTATTAGTTTCAACGTGGTTTTATGTGTATGTTTATATATTGGTAAGCGCATGTTGCTGCTGTTTTATTGATGCAGGCAACATTCTTTTTTATTTAGTTTTTAGTAGAAAACAGTGGAGTTATTATTATGGTACAACAAAGGGTTGAAACAAGTCGGTCTGTAAGCTTTTTTGTTCTTAACTTTGTTGCAAATTAAATGCTGCCAGCTACATTTATCGTACAAGATTAGTATTACATCATTGGTGAAGCACTTGAGCGGTGATGTTTGCAGCATCCCTTTCTGAGGTAAGGACTGAAGATTTTGCTATTTAATTATATTGAAAGTCTTCAAAAGATATCAGCAACAAAAAATATGAATGTACAAATAGTACACATAATAGTAACGGCTGCTCATGCTAACATCTGGAATTCTTATTAGGTTGAGGAAACCACAATAGACTGAACTAAGGCACGGAATTACAAGCCTTTCTTCAGTGTACTATAACTACAGGAAGTATTGGCGTCTTTTTAAAGCTTCCCCAAGTTTTCATTAACTTAGCTACTAAGTAAAACAGGTTTTGTAGAGTGTATGCGTCTTTGAAGATTTTTGCTCTAGAAAAGAACAAAGTAAGGCAAAATTTTGAAAGAGTTTTCTAACGTTTCTCAGTTTCAAATTTTCAGTATTTTTTATCGAAAATCAAATTCCATTTATTTATTTTTGTTTTTTAGATATTGAAGGAGCACACTGGAGCTTACGTCGGACTAATATATTTTTAAATAAAAGTTGAAGGTTTTGAAATTTTTAATTAGAACAAAAAAGGAGAGACAAAATTCTGAGATGAAGAAAGCATTCGAGTTGTTAACCGTTCAACTTTTTTCTTCCCCGATTTTTTTAATTGAAAATTAAATAGTATCTACCGTTGAAAAATCATAAAGCTGGGCCTGCTAATGTGATTTCCTTCCTCAAACTGAAGCCTAGTTCAGCAAAAAAAACATGCATATTAATATGGTTTTCTAATATGATGAAATTTTACAATGTTTTTTTTTTCAAGCTTATCGAAGTCCGTGTCTAGTTTTAAATTTAAGTGTTAGTATTAGCTTACGCTTTTATAGTTTTTCATTTCATATTGTTATTCTTTTTTATAATTCTATATAACTATTTTGGCGCTCTCACATACTTTTCCATTTCCTTGCACAATTTCTAACATTTTCTAATTTTTCCATTCATTTTTTAATAGTATGTTTTTTACTTTCACCTATCAACACAAATATAAATTTCAAAAAAAAACAATGCATGAAAGAAATTTAATTTTTCTCTCTTTATTGTTTTACCTAATTTTTTTTGTCCTATTTCATCATCTATATTCATTTTTTACAACTAGCTTCCGTTTCTGTTAGTCACTGCTGCTATTTTTTTTGATGAAAGTGTATTTTACAGGGGCCTTAACGGTTATCAAATTTTGAACTAAATCGTTAGGAATAGATTTCTATTGTTTCGATCAATTTTAACCGTTATTTTATAATTTTTATATCTTCGATAAAGAATAACTGTAATTTTTGGACTTTTGTTGTTTCGATAAATTTGTGTTAGTAATTTTACATTTTTTTTTTCAATCATATTATAACCGTCGTGTTCAGATTTAATTTTTTTTACTGTGAAAGATTTAAAACGGCCATAAAAACGGTTAACAATAAGCAAAAAATTGAACATCGCAAAATAACAAATAAATTTTTCTAAAAAAAAAAAAAATAATAATCCAAATTTAACGATTATTTTTGATCGAAAAAATAAGCATTTTGGAATAATCTAAAAATAAGGCTTGGTATTTAGCGATTATTTTTCGCCCCTCATATATAAACAAAGCCATTCAGTTTCTTCTCCAACTTTCCCTTTCAGCGACCGATTTCCTAGTGGGATATTTTCGCTGGCTGTCAACAGATTTAGACAGTTTGAGTGCCTTAGTTGGCTGTTAGTTCGCAACCTGCTGCATTTTTATCCTTGAAAAAAGTTGGAGATTAGCGTTGTGAATATCGATTATTTAGAAAATCTCGGACTTTTGTTTTCAGCGCCGGCTGTAGAATTATGCGCCAAACAACTTTACAGTTTTGGTGACTAACTTTTGGCTTTAACTAGTTTATATATTATTATTTTACATTTTGTTTTTTTTTTTATATATATTTTTGTAATTTAATTTCCTTTTTGTTTCTTTTTTCTCGACTATTGCCACATTTCGTTTAGTTTTATGAGCTGCTGTGTTTAATGATTTTTGTTCTATGCTTTTTGCTATTTTTTGCTTTGTATTTTTTTTGTGTGTTTGTTTCTTTTTTTTTTTGTTTATACATATGGATTTTAAACTTTCTTTTATTTAGTTACTAGCACTTTGTGTTTTTTTATTATTGGATTTGTTTTTGTTATATTAGTTGTTATGGTACGTAAGTTTAAAGTAAATTCTTTTTCCATGAAATTTTTATTTATTTTTTTTTGTTTCGTACTTTTTTGTTTTCAATTCCAGCACTTCAGCGCAAAACCATTGAAATCGTTGCTCGTTTGGCCAGCAGCTTTGTAGTAGCTTTGTTGTTTTTGGAATTTGCTTAGTTTCTCCCCTAGTTCTTTTAGTTCTTTTTTACATGCATTTAGCTAGTTCGATTTTTTACAAAATTCATTTTTTTTTCTTAAAATAGGTACTAATTTACAAAACTGCTTTAAAAAGCCAAATTTTTTTTTTGGCCTTTTTTTTAATTTTATATATTAAGGTATTATTTCTTCTCATAATTCTGTTTGCAACTACTTTTTACGCGCGAAAAGATAAAGGTAAACAATCAAATTTAAATTAACAAATTTACATTCATTTTGCAATTAAGGAATTTCTCGGATTTAGTACACATGCATATACATATATATATATATATATATTATGTAGAACAATATTTTATAACATAACGTATATTAAAACTATTTTGTGATACTCTGTTAGACTTGGTATTTTTAAAGTTTTTAATAGCCAAATTCATAAAAAATTCAAATGACCTAATTTGATCGATCTTTTTTACAAGCAGCAGTTAAAATTTTTTGAATTTTTATGAAAAGGGCCACTAATTTTTATATTACACTTAAAACGAAAACAACTCATGTTTTGTAATGCATTTTCAATAAAATATCGTTACTTAAACGTGACAAGGCGCCAAATCCTTCTTTTTGAAATTGTTTAGGAGAGACGAAAAATCGATGTAGTTTTGAAAAAAGTGGACTTGGCACCTTTTCACCTTTAGGTAGCGATATTGTTTTCTTTTGTAAACGATATTAGATATAAAGCACAGTTAGTTGCCTTATCATCAATAAATTTTCCCACTTTTCTTATTATTGTTATTTTTTATTTTTTTTTTTTTTTTTTCAACGCCCTCAACGCCCCAGTCTGACGCGGAAAATTCCAAATTAAGTGTAAAATTTTATCAATTAAATCAACAAGTTACATATACATACATATGTTTCTGTGTGAGTGGGTCTATGTAAATATGTATATGTATGTAGTATACTGTATGTCTAAGTAAATAAGTATAAGTGTATGTATGTAAATATATGTAGTAATTATTGCATTTTTGCTTGGAAATAAAGCATCTGCAGCCACTTTTGCCTGGCAAAATCCTGTACTATGCTAGAAACCTATACGAAGCGGCGAGGCACAGTGTCGCAGTGTGGGCGAAATTTCGGCTAAAATCCAAAAAAACTTATTTTTGCAATCGCGAGAAATTTAAGGACATTTTAAAAGCTTATGTAACCAGAGATAAGCAGCTGAGGAGTACAAAAGCGAGCAATGCAATTTTTTTTTAAATCTAAATGAATGTTTTTTAGCAAAAAAAAAATATACATGCAAATTGATTAAAACTGAAAATCATCACCAAAAAAGTGTTGAAAACTATTTTTGAAAACGATATTTCAGCACTCAAAGCAGCCACCGTTTGGCAACTCGAGTTTTCATCGACCTTTCACAGACTTTAGCCGCAATCATATAACAATTTCAACCTCAATATTACTATGAACAGTTTTCCTTCGCCGCTGCGACGCTCATTGCCTTCATTTCTCTTTTCAACTTAACTTTCGCTGCTTCTAATTTCCTTACCCTGCCCCTATTCCTATCCCTGTTTTTTGCCTAACCTCGTTCTTCCGCCTCGTTTAATTCCATTCCGTTTGCACTCTATTTATTTCAGCTCGACTTTATGACTCGTCTCGATTGTTATGCACCCAACTGGCTGGCACCCATTGTGGTTCGCGTTCCAATGAATTAATCTCGGCCAGCAGCTGTTGATATGCCCGATCTGTGTCGTTGTTTATGATTATCATGTCAAAGAGATGACCCCAGCGCGCCTCCATGTCGCGTGCAGTGGCTATAATGTCTTTGAGTTCCTCCTCCTGAAAGAGATACGAGAGTATTTAATAATGATAGTCAAAATATGATGAGTTTGTAAGCTACGATCGACTCAGTCCAAAACAAAATAATAAAGTGAATTTTATCAATGCAAATCTACGAGCCAGGGAAAGAGTTTTTAGATGCACCGCTGTCTGAAGGAGCACTTCAAGAGCTCGGGTCATGCGGAAATTTTCCGCTTGCATAAAACCACCTGCGATAGCTACAACCCGACCGTTAAGCGATACTTCGGTAAATTATCATAGTGTAGATCTAACTGACGCTCTCTTGAGGCAACCACAGCTCGCCTTTTGAGCTTGGACGCCGATACCTGCATTCCTGGGACTATGATTTATGAAGTAAGTTAATTGGAACTCAGTAAACAAGGTTCGAGACTTGGTGATTGCGCCAACCTGGCAAAATATCCCAACAGAATTTTAAGAGTAATACTTCAGAGAGGATGCGAGAAGCTGACATCCCCTGGGCGAAAACCAGGACATGCGCGATCGCATTGGTCTTTCTGGCCAAGGGCAGCCGAGGGCGGTTGAGGGCACTCCTCACACTTACAAAGCCGCAGCTCTCACTTTTGGAGGAAGTTTTACTGGGTCACTGTCCAATCCGGACCCCGTATGTCGCAGTTGTCTGGAAGATGACGAAGTTGGAATCACTTCAACACTACCTTTTTAGGTGCCCAGCATTTGCGAGGCTGAAATTGAAGTACTTTGGCTCCCACATTCTTAATAGCCCCGAGCAACTCCCGGGTATTGAGATTAGCCGAATTTGTAAATACATAATCGGCTCGGGGCGTTTTATCGATTAAATATTGGGTGCCGTTCAGAATGATGTATCACAAAGGACAATCTCCTAATTGTTAAAGTGAGCCCCCGTCACACGGGCTGCCACCTAACCTAACCTAACCTAAGAGTTGAGATGAAAAAAGGGATTTATAAGATGGTAGAACTCCACACCAAGCCCTTTAGGCGTATTGCTTTCAGCACTTAATAAAGTGCTAAATGCTTTTGTGGAGTTTTATTCTAAGGCAAATACTGGGATCTTAGACTACTAGATGATCGCAACTTGGATCTTTAATTCTTCAACTTGTCGAAGAGATGTTGTGCTCCTGATTTGCATTATAAAAGAAACAATTTTCTTCCACTCACCTTGAACGGTTCGCCATTTCGGATTTTCTTCTGCCGCAGTTTATCGAGACTCGGTGGCGCCACCAGCACCACATACGGCTTCAAATCGGAGGCGCGCAACAATTTCAAACTCTGTGGATGGAGGTTCAGTACACAGATTTTACCGCTCGCCACCACTGTACGTATGGCCTCCAGCGAGGTGCCTGCAATGATGGAGGAAATTCGAAGAGTTGAGAGGATATGCAAGGATATGTGAAAATTGCAATTTACTTAATTCGTTTAAAAAATAGGATATGAAAAGCACTCACACATGCAACACAGAGTGAGCATGTATGTGTATGTATGTACATATGTACTTTTAAATTACTCACCATAGTAAGCCTTCTCGTATTCGCCATGTTCGACGAAGCGGCGCGCCAGTATGTCCGCCTCAAAGGCTTGGCGCGTGATGAAGTGATAATCAACGCCGGGTACTTCACCTTCGCGGCGCGCACGTGATGTATCTGCGGGGCAAAGAAGGTGCAAAAGAGGAGGCAAGAGAAGACAGCAGAGGTAAATAAAAAATTAAGTATGTATGTATGACCGCAAGTTAGAGTGAGTGAGAATAAATGAGTAGATTAAGGGGAGGTGGAGGTGGTGTGGAACTGAAGTAGTTGCAGGTAAGCGGCTTGCGCGGCACGGCGTAACAGATTGGCTGACATATGAAAAGCATGCTGTGCTTGTGGTAAGCAGCTTATGTGTGCGTATGAGTGTGTATGCATGAGCTTTTGCGGCAAAAGATAAGCCAAGGATGCTGACAGCGCTGTACTGCTGATTGAATTGGAGGTGAAAATTTTTGGCTTTGACTGCAGCAATTAAGTCGTTAGTGACACAGGCCTACAAACAAATACATTCTTGAGCGCGAAGATGGTAGGCGCGCGCCTTTAATATGCGTTTTATATTGCAAGGCTACGAAAGGATTTAAGGGCAAGCTGCCGGATGTATCTGCGTTGGTTTGGCTGTGCGCGCAGCGTGCGCCGTGTGTGAAGTAGAGCGCAAGGAAATCGCCGCTTAATTACTTCTGCGTGCGACTGTTAATAAGATATATTAAAGCGGATGGAAAGCATGAAGTATTTTCACAGTGGGACGAAATGGGATTGCGATTACTGAAATTTCGAGCTACTTTTTTCAACTCTAACTAAATGAAGAGTGCAATTTAATTTTGTGTATATTTTTTGAAGATTTACCCTTTTTCAGTTTCTCCTCTAACAAATAGAAAACTAAAAGCAAAAACGAAACAGGAAAATTTTTTGATAAAAAGGCGAGTGTTTAAAAAATCTCGCGAGCAAAAATATTTATAGGCAAACAATAAAAAAACTAAAAAGTGATGATGCAAATAAAAAAATATTTAAAATTAAACAAATTGGAAAATTAAGTCGCAAAATTCGATAAAGAAGACCACTACAAAAATCGGCTAACGAACTCAGCTTCGTAATATACAAACTAATAAGAAATACAAAAAAAAAATCTCTTTTGATCCAAAATTATGGAAAACCGGTAGTAAGGAGAAATTTAGCATTCAACAGCCGAGCCACGCACGCCGAGCAAACCTACTGCAACGATTACTTATTTTCCCCAAACTCACGAGGCACTGCCGCCGAGAAGCGATCCGAGTCGGCCATCAGGCGCTGGCGCAGCTCGTGACGTCCGATATTTGGTGGCCCGATCAGCACAATGGGCCGTTTGTGTGTGGCACGTGGATAGTATAAGGCGACCTCTTCGTAGGTGAGTATTTCCTCGGGGTCCGTTTCATCGGGCGCCGTCGTTGCGTACAACGGATAACTGAAGAATGGGAAAACTATTAGTACTTAACCTCACAATTTTTATATGTTCGCTACTCACCCTGCTTCCGAGCTGGCCTTCTTCTTCTTCTTTCGTCCCTTGCGCGCGCATAGCAGCGTCGCACCCTTGTTGCTATCCTTGCCGCGACTGCGCGCTAACCCCGCCTCCTCGGCAATGGCCAACTTCATGGTCTCGCGCTGATGTTGAAACGATTGACTAGGTATGAGACCGGCCAGCGTTTGGTCCTCTTCGCCTTCGCGATATGCCTGCCACCAGTTGGGATCGTCGCGTGAAATCACGTGTAGCACATCACCTTTCTGGAAGCTGATGCCGAGCTCGCGACATGGTATGTACAAATCATCTTCGGGGTCGTAGTCGAAGTGGGCGCGCACATGCAGCACGGCATTTTCGCGATGGCCGCCGCCCGGTGGTGGACTGCCCGCGGGCACAATAAGGAAGGTCAGCGTACCCTGCATGGAGCTTAGCAGAGCGCACACCTCGTTTACCGTTTTTCCGCGCAGCTCTTGCCCGTTCACCTCGAGTATTTCGTCGCCTTCGTGCAGCAGCCCTGACTTCTCGGCAGCTCCGCCACGCACTATGCGTCCAATGACGACCGCCTCACCCTCGTTGCGCACCGTCGCGCCCAGCGGTTCCGTGGACTTCTCAATCTGTATGATGCGTATGTTGTCGTTCTGATCGTTGAGCGTGCCGAAGCAGGCGCTCAATGGCGGCGAATCGGCGCGCATCGGTTGCTTCATAAAGCCACCATGTTGCGGCGGCACTGGCGGCGCGTGCTGTGTCCCCGCTCCACCCACTACATTCGGCGGCAGTGGCATGGCACTGCGCTGCGCTAGCGGCGGCGGCACCACAGGTGGAGCCACGGCTGTGCCGCGCACCGCTGCGCTCTTCGGTAGCGGTACTGGCGCAACACCGGCACCCGCTGATGTCTGCTGTGGGCTGCTCGTGCCGCTGAGCGTTGGTGACGGCGTGGCATCGGTGAGTGTCGCTACGCGATCATGCGCCAACAGTAGACCCTCCATTTCATGACTCGTCAGCAAATTACCCAGCTCAATGGCGGCGGCGGTATTCGATTGCGTCAGCAGTTCTACGATATCCTTTTGTAGCGTAGAAGCATTTGCGCTAACCGGGTTGGCAACCCGTGGGCGACGGCGCTGCAGTACCGCGGCGCGCGCAGCAAGCGCATGAGCCACACCCGCGCCGCTCAGCACATTGTGGGCAGCCGACACTCGGCCTGCAAGTGTGGACATGCCATTTTTGGTGAGTTGATTCTGCAAGCGTGTCAGCGCGGCGATCAGCTCGCCGTAGCCTGAAGAGAGAGTGAGAGAGAGAGAAACAATGCTTACGACTAAAAATTTATATTCAAGCTCAAAAGCTGTTGTGCTCACCATTGATCTTTTCGACCTCCTCATCGTCCATATACGCCTCATTCTCCACACCAGTTACACGCTCCGCAGCAACCGGTTGCTGTTGTGCTGCTGCCTTGTTGTCCTGCAGCGCCTTGAGCTTCCGTGAACCGCGCAGACTGTTGCGTAGAAACTCATTTTGTTGCGCGATGCGCTCTTCCTCTTCGCGCCGGCGACGCAATTGCTCCTGAAAAACAGAGAACACGAGATTGGTCAGTTGCAGCGCTTGCCAGTTGTGTGTAGCTTTGAAGCTGCGTTGGAAAACAATCAGCGCGGTCGAGAGAAATATGGGCAAGTAGTGGAGTGTGGATTGCGCGGACATTTGCTCCATTGTGGCAGCAAACGAAAAATCTCGGAAATTAGTTCATATTTAATTATACAGAAGGCAACTTAGTGGAAGATAAACAGCGAATGCAACCCTACAAATGAAAGCAGGCAAACTTTCTTTTCTGCGCGCTTTCATCTTCCTCTGGCCGCACCCAACACGTTAATATAAACGTCCTCCCCAGCGCATTTGTGCCACTTAATCTTCAGCAGCAAAACAATTCGCGTAATTTAATTAGCTCGCAAATGGGGTGAATGGG
Source organism: Rhagoletis pomonella (assembly GCF_013731165.1). Classification (NCBI taxonomy): domain Eukaryota; kingdom Metazoa; phylum Arthropoda; class Insecta; order Diptera; family Tephritidae; genus Rhagoletis; species Rhagoletis pomonella. The sequence continues at coordinate 64,270 of NW_023459119.1, read as the reverse complement.
CCAGTAGGTCTGTGGCCGCACAAAGCCGAGGCGGCGACAGGGTGGGGGCGACAGCTGTAGTCAACCCTACGCGCGCGTGTTAAAACTGTGGCGTACTCGGCAATAATAGTGGCGACCTCATGCGACTTGTATTCACACGCATACACTTTGTGCTTGCCACATAGAGTGGCAGCACTTGAGCGTTTGCTCAAAGACATAAATGACAAAAACAAATCGCTACACTTAGAGACTGCAGTTGCTTGATAGGCTATTAGGAGGGTGGGTACTTAAGAGATGACAGGATGGAGGGTTAAGTATATAAATGCTTTGATATTAAGTAGGGGGAGCACCACAGATACCCCTCGAGGGAAAATGTTGAAAAGAAAATAGTAAAAGGGGTATAGGGCGTAAGGAAGTTGAGCGAATTAGTTGATGGTTGTGAAAGAAAAAAAAATTTGCGAATAAGTAATTAATAAGCCTTTGAGTTTCTTAGAATAAAAAATGGAGGACTTAGTATTTTAATGAAGTTTCTTTTATGGTATGTAATATATACATACATATTCCTTATGTAGAAAGATTATATTGTCACTTGAGAATGATCTTGAGTGATAAGGTGTATACATATTTTTTATGCAGCAGTTGAGAATTCCAAACGATTACTATGTAGGTATAAGTGAGTCTTAGAACAGACGTGAGCACTAACACACACAGTGCTCTGATCATTACCCTCTCGCTTGCCAACGCGACAGTTACGCTCTGTAAAGGCCTCCTTAATCTCTACCTACATATACCTACTCAAATAGCACTTTGATTTGGCGGATACAATTTTAAGTATGGAAGCGAATGAATAAATAGTGATAAATATGTTTTTGACCCTGGCCTGCGTGGGCATCACTTAGTGCGATGAGAACAACGCCAACTGCGGCTTTCGAGGTGCTTTCTGACCTGCCTCCCCTACACATGGTAATAAGAAAAGGCTCTAATGTTTAAAGCAAGGCTCACCTCAGGGGACAGTGTAGGGGACAAGAAGCTCATACACCCTTCCACCCTCAGGGTTATATTAGGTATTTTTTCCCCTACAGGAATAACTGGGACAACGAACGTCTTAAACCCCGAAAGCACATATCTGGTATACTGACGACTCTAAGACAGACGACGGCTTCAGAGCAGGAGTTTACGGTATGTTTTCTACAACCAAGTGGGGCAACCAAACACGAGGTAACCTCAAATCTGGTGTAAGACTGTCTTCAAATTTTAATACGGATCGCCTCCAGGAACCGGGTATACCCCATATGGGCACCAGGAGAGATATTCTGGCCAGAAAAGGGGCTGCACAAGGATTCATAGGCCCAGGACCTTTTACCGGTCTGCCATGGAGCTTCGTTAGGCGAATCTACTATATCTGGGTGAAGAACGAAGCGCAATATTACTGGACAAATACAGAAGGTAACAGATAGGCCAAGTCCTTCAATCCGGATATGGTAAACCGAAGAACTCCTTCACCTCAGTAGGTATGAAGTAAGAATTGTAACAGGCTTTCTTACTGGCCAATATAGAGTAATGAAACACCTGTCAAACATAAGAGTTATTAACTCTGACCAATGTAGGTTGGGCAACCAAGAACAGGAAACAGCAGAGTACATTATGTGCCACTGTGAAGCCCTCACCAGGGCCAGACTCAGCTTCCTAGTATCACCGTACCTAGAATCAAATGACCTAAGTGGGATTCGGCCAAAGGAACTCGCGAGGTTACTTAGCAGTACGTACATGGATCCATTGGCACCCAGCTCCTCGGAATATACCCCTGTCGCTACACCGTAGTCCATCTTGGACCCGTCAGTGTAGATACAGATAGCTTCGTTATCGGCTGCTGCATTCAGTTTTGGATAGAAACTGCACCTGTACATTCAAGCCAAAATCCAGGCTTGATACCATCGAGCTAAGGCCTAAAATTGAACTATGTCCAAATGCTCTCGATCCCCAGAGCCCAGACTGAGTCGTACTGCTGAGTACATCGCGGTTTTCTTTAAGTACACATCAATGGGCATCTTATTGAGAACTAGATTCAGTGCTTTTGAAGGGCAGGGCTCTTTGTAAGATACTTCGTTTACCGACCTCGCATAGTTTGCCTAAGGCTGGTCACTATACTAGGGCACTGTTGGTAATGATTAGCCTTATGATATCAAAAGTACTTCCCTAAAATTTCGACCTGAGTAGCAATGAAGTCGCTTCGGTGCAAGAGCTGAGTCGAATATTTTTATAATAAACACCATTTAAGTCTACTCAGATAATTATAATTAACAGCACAATCAAGCCACACACACTTTCTTAGGAAGCTTTTCCTTACACAGGAGAGGAGCCGTCTCTGGCATGAAGGTTAAATTAGACGGAGCTAAGTTCAATGTAGCAATCGCCTATTTCTTCAAGCCAGTTTTGAGTGCAGCAATAACCAAGCACTCTTCACCCTTTATCACAATTTACCATCAACGCCACTGCCCAGAGGACCACCCGAAACCCACAGCGCGCCTTAAATGATATCTCTACTCACGCTCGCCACCCAAAGCCGGTTAAAAGTGACACGAATGTTTGCTTTGTATGGTAGAAAGTGTGCAACGAAATGTACACACAATACATAAGTGCAACATGCAACACACAAAGTAGGTACAACAAAAAGCAAACAACAAAAGAGGTTTACAAATAGCAACACTCATATTGTTTTGGAGCTGCTGCCGTGGCTGCCACATTGGAAACCTGTCAAGTGTGATTACTGGCAATCCATCAGAGCGCGTGCAGGCGGAAGCAAAGGCAAACATGACAGCGAAGCAGCGATGGAGTATTAGAAGGGTTGCTTGCATAATTTCAATGTGGGTGTGATGGCGTGGGAGAATGGCGGCAGGGGGGTGGGGGGTGCATGGCAGTAGCTAATAGCGACGAGCGCGTAGCGACACGAATATGCAAATGCGCGTGGCGGAGAGGTATAAATGCAACAAGCGGCATGTAAGCAGCGCAACAAGAAAAAAAAAGGAAAAATAAAAAAAGCAAAAACTAAAAAGGAAAGTGTAAAAAAAAAGCGTGAAAAGGGAATTGCAAATATAGTGCGAAGAAAAAAATCGCGCCACCCAAGGATATGTCTTTCAACGTTTGCTGCATTTTGAGTGGTGCGCGCGTTTATTTGCATGCCACACGCACGCTAGCACAATGAGCGAGCTGCAGTTATTTATTTGTTTACATGCACTGCACACATACACACGAAAGCGATGCATGCCATGCGAGCGTGTGTGCGTTGTACATCAGCAATTGGGGCAGAAAATTTTATGAAAAATGCAAAAGTCTTTTTTTTCCATATTTTTCACATTTTCGCAACTTTTCGCTGACAAGGCAACCTTCAAAAAATGCAAAACGCTCGGCAGTGATTTACAACGAGAAACAAATGCACATAAATTTCGCATTACAAAACAGTCGTACAAAAAATTTATAAAAACAACAAAAACTACTCATAAATTTCACAACGCAAGAGTCGGACTGCTTTTTTCTTAGACAAAATAATATTTCGCAAAAATCAATTGCCGGCGTTATTCGGCATTCAAGCTGGGCGCGTGAGCGCGTATAAAGCTGCAAAAAAGCGCTGCAAAGTAGAGGATTTCGCTTGTATTTTCCGGGTACAAGAAAATTTTTTAACAAATTCTTTGGCGCAAACAATGCTGCCGCTTTTTATACGCACATAATTTACGCGAAATGCCCAAATATGTATGCTTAGCGCTTCAGGCGGCAGCGAACAGCAATAAAATATGCTTTTTGCACTATGGGAAACGCACTAAAACGCACAGCAGGTAATTGCAACAGCAAATACATAAATATAAACAAAGGCTGTGAAATAAATTAGCAATAAATAAGAAATGTATTTCGTGGATTTATGTGTTGCCGCTGAAATGGAGCTTTTGAAATTCACATAAAAATTGTAAAAATTGAAAATTATTGCGAATCAAGTTTGTGCATGAAGCTTTCACAGAAAAGCAATAATAAAAAGCTTACCAGGCGCATAGAGTGACCAACTAAGATCCACAGCCAACTAAAAACTTTCATTTTAGATCGCACAAAGTTGCCTTCTTTATTATGTAGATAAGGAGCTTTAATCGCTCTTTTGAGCTTTTCCGAGTTTTTATGAAATTTTCCTGCTAGAATTACAAAACTTTTAAGAACATATGTATCATTAAAGCAGCGATGAACACCGCCTTTATTCGTGATTTTTAAGTTTTCTATATATTTCGTATAGATGCTGGTGCAGAGTAAAAGCTCTGTCCGTCTATCGTTGCATTAATAACTGATTTAATGCAACGATGGACGGAGAGAGCTTTTACTCTGCACGCGTCTATACAAAATGTATAGAAAGCTTCAGAGAGCTTAAAGGGATCGCAACTTATGATTTTGAGCTTGACAAGCATTTGCCTCATTTATTTTTATTCATCCCAAATTTGTTTTCATTTGTTTTAAATGATTTCAGCTTGTGTAGAAAGCATCATTTTCAATTAAAAATGATTCGTATTAAACTTTGACTTCGATAAATCGATAATCTTAAGAAAGTGCGGAGAAATTGCGCCTTATATCAAAAATTTTTACATTTTTCAAAAGCCTTTTCAAAGCTTTCACATAAAAATGGTATCAGTAAAAATGGTTTATGGCTAAAAAGTCCGGCATCCTGCTTGTGCTTTGTATCGTCATGACTAATTATTTATCTTTTTTTTTTTTATTATATGGCCAAAAAAAACTATAAGCACCCATCAAAATGGCATTAAGAATCTTATTCAATGTAAATTTTCATTAGAAGTCAGTTCAGAGTAATTAAAGCTCATCACAATCAAAGCCAAATCTGTGCACTAAGCAAATTAAATCCGGCTTAAAGGTTAGCAGTTTGCTAGCAAGGTGCGCAACGCTGACAATGAAGTGATTAACTGATAAAAATATGTAAACGATGAGACACAAAAAGTCGTCGCATGAAAAAACTTTAAGCTCTAAATGAAATAAATATAAATATGTATCTACATGTGTATGTATGTATGTACATATGTATAGGACAAAAAATGGCAAATGTTATACCAAAATTCTTGAACATTTTATTCTGCTTGTATTTCTGTTTACATCGCTTATGTCACAGCGCTCTTGAACTCTGTTGGAGGTTGAAGAAGGTTCTACAAGCTGCTCTTTCAAATATTTGTTTTTTTTTACTCTGTTTTGAAGTTACTTTTGTTGGCTGTTGAGATAATGAGTGGAGGCCGAGGGGCCTAGCCGCACAAAGTGTAACTTGAGGTAAATGCCGTGGCTCTTGTTGTTGTTTTGTGATCTTCAGCTAGCGCTTACAGTGGCAAAAGCAAAAATTTAAAACCTTGCGTGTTTGTAAAACAAATTCCATTTTGAATACTTGGTACTTTTGAAGCTTTTTTTTTGTAATTTATTATAGTAGTAGTAGTAGTGGTAATTCTTTATTTGCATATTAATGTTAAAAAAAAATGTTAATAACTAAATAAACAATTCCTACGACTTCAATTGTTCTCAAAATGTCGGTGCGATAATACCGAGCAGCTCTACAGTTTTCAAAATCTCAAAAAGGAAGAAAAAATGGAATTTGGAAGTACTGGTATCAATACAATGTACATGCATATGTATGTAAGCGGTCGATTTCTGCATTGCCATATTTCTCCAACTGCTTTTTGCCTACAACATTTCAGTGAACGGCCAATTTGGCAAAATAAGGTAAGTGTTAAACTACTTTAAGCTACCAAAACAAAACCTTATAAATTTATGGGCCAACCAACAAATGACAAGTAAGTATGTGGGCTACAAGCTTTTATGAAAACGTTGAGGAATGCCTCAATGAGCGCCAAATTAGGCTGGGCGACGCTGTTGTTTGTACGTGTCATAAATGGAGTTAAAAATGTAAAACAAAACCAATATAAAATTAGAAGAAAAACCACTGAACGAGATTTCGAACACATCGCAAATAAAGCACAAAAACTTGGGTTTGAGAATAATTAAGAAACTTAAATGTTGAAATCAAAAATGTAAAAAACTAGGTGTAAATACATACAGTTGATAATTTTAAGAAAACGTCAGAGTTGAATAATCCGAAAAATTTTAAAACAAAAAATTTAAGGAAAAATCAAAAAATTAAGAAATATTAAAGAAATCGAAATCATCAAAAAAAATATAAACAAATAAAAAAAAGAAAAACTTGAAAAGAAACATGTGAAATAATAAATTTGAAAATAATAAATATGCATAAAATCATGTAAAGGGGCTATTCAAGTATTACGTAACCACCAATGCACAGTGGTTAAAACTGGCATTTCGTGTTCACAACTCACTGGAGTCATAATTTTTCACTCAATTTAATGGATGCTAATAAAATTTGCAAGACACCAGTTGAGCCTGATTTTTGAATTTTTGTTTGTTTTACATTTTTTAGTACAACGTGCAGAAAAAAAGGAAAAAGTAGGAATTTTGAATTAAATCGATTTTCCTGTTCCAGTTAATAAATGCTACATAATAAAGTTACATGTTTAGTTAAAAAAAATAGAAGGGTGCCCCAAAACGAAAAATGTCCCAAGAAAAATTTGAAACGTTATAAAAAATGTTCACCAAAATATAAAAAAAAAATGGTAGGGTCTGGTTTTGGGTATGCAAATTTTCATTAAATTTTAGTATAATAAAGTGTAATTTGCAAGTAGCTAAGAGGTTTCGGTGATTTTTAATATTTTTTTCGCTAACATTTCGAGCACATCTGCATGCTAAACGGGGAATAAAAGCGTTTGTTATAAAAAAAATGCGTACCCAACTACTAAATCACTGCTTTCGTAATACTTGAGTTGCCCCAAGGATCCAGTAATTTCAACATTTCGAAAACTTAAAACTTAAATTAAAAGGACAAATTTAAAAGCTGAAAATATTATATAAGTATAACACGAAATATCAAACACAAAAATATTTTAAATTGAATAAAATCGGATGAAATTTTCATAAACCGGCATCGATGGTTTCCCTTAAAAAACTAATTAGCAATTTGGGTAGGTATTAGGTACTAAGCTACGTAAAAAATTATAAAAAAATTCCATCACGCAAATATTTCGAGGAGCAAAGAGAAAGAAAAATTTACCTAAACTTTGGTATTTTAAGCACAAATCACATTTTTTTTTTTATAAAAAAATTTATTTTAAATTATTTAATTTTTATTTTTTCATGAAAATTTTTAAAAATTCTAAAATATGCATGTCATCAATAAACATAAATCTCGAAGTGCTAGAAAAAAAAGCAATATTTTAATTTGACATGGCGAGACAAAAATGCAAATTTTTAAAATAATATTAATTTTTAAGAACCGGCCACAAAATTCAAACAAATTTCGTTGCTTGAAAATGAAAATGCTAAAGTAAAATAATGACGATCTAATATAATAATAAGATAATAATAATTGAAAATGAAAATTAACAAGCGCTTAAAAATTTGGGAATTTAAAAAATTACTAAATTAGCTTTTATTTTGTTTAGATTAGCCAGCAATCATTTAAAATTTAAGTATTTTACCACACAAAATAATAATAAAGTAAACAATTTCGTAAATAGGTATGTATATGAAAGCAAGTCTTAATAACAAACAAAAAGCAAACACAAGTCAAGCAATAAAAACAAATAAAGTTAAAAAATTTCCTCGTTAAGCTTAGTATCCAGCTCTTAAGAAAAGCAAAAACTCCATATAAAATGACGTACAAGAAATGGCTAAGAAATTTTCTTGAGTCAAATTTCCTTAAGGCAGTACGCAGTTCTTCAGAAATTTGGTACGCTTTCTACTACGGTTTTCTAAAGTTTTTTGTGAAAAAAGAGCACAAGGCAACCCAGGTTTGCAACAGAAATATATGCCCGTTCCATTATTTCTTGAGGAAAGAGTTAGGCAACAGGCTGTGAGGTATAAAAACTGTCAAAATTCCTTGGACACACACGCGAAATAATGGCAATTTTTTCTTTACCGTTTTCTTAAGAGCTGGATACTAAGCTATAGACCGGAATACGTGCCGGCAAAATGTGAATTTCCATAGGTTGAATCAAATCTAGCTGGCTCTAATGGATTCAAACCCACTTCCCACTTTTTTGGCTTTACGTTGAATATTGTTTGTCCGCATTTCCTCCGCCTAATTTCGCTTTAATTCAAATAAATAATTTATTTTAATTCACGTAATTTAATGCGAACAAAAAAAACCGAATAGAAGCTTAGAAAATAAATTTCAACATTGTAGATCGCCGACGCTAAATAAACCAAATGCAAAAAAAAAAAACATAGAAAAAAATTAATTGTCTTATTAAGTAAAATATATTTGATATCAATCTGCGCAAATCACAAAACAACAACAAACAACCAGCAGTACGCAAACAAAGTGACAAAGAGGCGGGTGAGCCGCTCGAGAGCTCTGACAAATCGAGTTGCGGGCGTCAGAGGCACCTGAAACGCTGGCGCTGGCGTAATGATGACATCAGCGCACTTGGAGTGGTGGTGGAGCGGAGGAGCGGTTTGATTGCTTTTGCGGATGAAGGTGTGCGCGTGTGTGAGCGAATTCGAGATAAACAAATTCATACGCTTTTCTATACGAATTTCTGAGAGAATGTGTGTGTGTGTGAATACGTGCTGGAACGCTGATATTTACTTTTGTTTTATTAGAAATTTTTACTACTTTTTTTTAGTTTTGTTAACTTATTTGAAGCGCTTGAATAGATGTGTGAATATTTTACATATTTATTTTTATAACCGTAATTAATTTATGAAAGTTATTTTAAATGCATAGATAATTACTTTTTTATTGTTTGACTTTTGTTTTTCACAAATACAGGTTTGCCTTCTACCGAAGCATGAAATGTTCAAGCAATAGATCAGCAGAGCGCATATCGAAATCAAATTCGATTCAAGTTTTAGAATTCGCTAAAAATAATTTTGAGGACAAAAAAGTACTCAGTAGCGTCCCTACCAAAAAGCGCTTAAGTAAAGGTAAACATTTTTGTAGAATATAGTTCAAGTAATTAGTTACTAACTGTACTTTTTCCCATTTAAATTTTTTTTTATGTATTCTGCTTAAATATTTCAATGTTTATTTTCCTTAAAATTTTTATTTTATTTTTTTATTAGATATTTTTACCTGCTGCTGACGCAAACGATTTGACATATTCACTTGTCCGTCCCGCTGCAACAACAACGAGCTGCTGCGTTGCGGCAAATGTTGTTGTTGTTGCTGCTGCTGCTGATACGCTGACTCCTTGACAATTTGCGGTGAATGCCAGTGTAGCGATGATGGTAATGATTGTTGTTGTTGTTGCTGTGGCACATTATTGCTATCACGAAGTAGATTTGTTGTTGTTGGTATAATTGTTGCTGTTACAATTTTTTTCGGCGGTGGTACAGGTACTGCTGCACCGCCGTTGATATCACAAAAACTGCTCGTATGGCTTACACTTCTGGCATTACCATTACCATTACCATTACCAACACCATTGCCATTGCCATTACTGCTACCACTACTATGACTATTGTTGTTGGCACTGAATTTATTGCTTCTATTGTTGTTGTTGATTATATTAAAATTATTATCATTGTTATTGTTGTTGCTGTTGGGTATTTGCACCCCATTAGTTGCATATTTTGTATTCACACCTGCTGGACTGTTGTTGCCACTGCTGCTGGTTGTGATGATCGTTGGTATTGTTGTTGTTGTTGCAATCGGGCGTGGCTGCACTGCGTTGGCTGCCACTGGCGATGTTGGTGCCGTTGCAACCAGCCCATTGTTGTCAAGGGTGATACTCAACGTAGACACCACCATTTTGGCATGGAGGCGATTTTTCTAACTTTTTCGTTTTTTTTTTGTTATTTTTTATACTTTTAAGTCGTAATTTTTACTAATAATAATTGAAATCATTATTCGCCTTTTTGATAGTTTTCAGCGCCTACAGCTTCAATATTGCTGAGAAGTTTACATTTTCTAAAGGGCAAAAGTTGATCAGTGAAATTATTTAGATAATTTTTTATTTTTTTCCGCATATTTCATTTTTTTGATCACTTTTGTATTTGATTTTTTTTTATTAGCGAAGTTGCATATGAGATTTTTTTCTGCATTTCTTACGTATAGAAAAATTGATGGCTAAAATAATTTTATAATTTTTAATTTTTTATGCACTTTTTTATTTTTATTTTTTTTTTAATTGACGAAGTTGTATATGAGATTTAAAATAATTTAAATCGTTTTATATAAATTTTTTTTATAATTTGCTTCGTATTAATTTTTCTTATGAATGATTTTTTGATAATTTGAATCATTTGTATTTTTATTTGTTTTATACTTTTTTGCATACTTCCATTTGATTTCTTTTTATTTTTTTAATTTTTTTTTTTTCAAAAATATTCATTTTTATTTTTTCACTAATTTTGTATCGGCTGAGCTAATTCATTCAATTTCGCTTCTTCTAAATTTTCTTTGATTACTTATACCTTTTTATTATTTTTTACTCCACTTTGCTCCCACTCCACCAGCGGCCACTTCACATTCACTTGAGTTCCCATTTCCACAACACAATCGCTCATTTGCATTTTTAATTAAAACCGATGAATATTGTAAATTTAAATTTCATTGTTTTTATTTATTTTATTTCGCTTTTTTTTCGTTTTATTTTATCTATTTTATTTTATAACAATTTTTCTTTTAATTTTTTTTCATGTCGTATTTTTAAGTTCCTCAAATTTCCACTCCATTCCTTTCAATTAATAAACATCAAAGTCACCTTTCATAAGCCTGGGTTCAAAAACGCCCACATGCATACATATATACATTCACATTCACTTGCAAAAAAGCAATTAGTCAATCGTTACAAAGTTTTAAACGCAAATAAACCTGTTTCAAGCGCTAAGAAACAATTAAAAAAAAAATTGCTTCAAGAAAACAAAATCATTTTGCATTCAAATAAAAGCAATAAAAATGTCCATAGTAAATCACAGTTGGATGTACGCAAGGAGCGCAGCCGCGGGACGTAAGACAAGCCACATTTCAGTAAACAAGTCTTTACAATTCAACTCGTTAAAATGTTTACAAATATTGGGCATAAACAAAAGTGCTTAGCACGAAAGTGAGTTGATGATTTGACGGTGATCTAACTTAGCCGAGCTGATCGTTCGCTCTGCATTCACATATAGCCTTGTGACAGTGATAAATGCCCATCACCTATGACAGACAGCAAGTAAAGTGTCATCAGGTGGCAGGGGAGCGAAAAAGGTTGCGCAACTACTTAAATATTTAAATCCAATAATCATGGAAAAGTGACACCTGATTGGACACAGAAAAGATGATTGCAAACAAAATTAGAGTGGTAGAGTGTGATAGGTATTCGGGTAGTTCAAGTATGAAGCGAGAGTAAAATTTATTATTTATCACTGAGCCGTGGCTAAATTTTCAAACAATTTCAGAGAAATAAGTTAACGAGAGAGAGAGAGAGACAGAGAAACAGCGTGAGTACCCTCAGTGTGGGTCACATATCCAGCCGAATGAATGTTTCCAGAAAGCTGGAATCAGTTAAAAAGGAATTAGTGATTAGGCCGCTTGTGGCTACAAGAAGAATTTGGTAGGATTTGAGCAAGGCTGACTCGAAAAGGAAAGTACCGTCATTAGCGATTGCGAATCGCCGTTTCTTGTGAGGTTAACTAATGCTGCTAATGCACAGCCCCTTAGACAACTCTAATGTATGTATTTTGAGCCTGAGGCAAGAAATTAATTAATGACTCAATGCTTTATGGCTACGTTTTTGACTTCAGGAGGGGAAAAAATTGAAAAACGCTATAAAGAGCGGTTTTGTCCTTCTTGTGAGGCTATGAAGTTGACAAATCTTAAGACGGTTAAGCCTAATTCGAGATTTAATATGATTATGCATTTCTCAGTCATTGAGGTCTCTAGATCCCAGCAGGAATGTATGTAAATAAAAGGATTGCCTCAATAGGCTGTGCTAGATTGTTATTTAGGGAAGGAAGAGCTATCACAATTATCTCTAACGCGCACGATCTATTGGAATAAACCTCTATTTAGCTATGTATCTATCTTCTTTGTTCGACGTAACTTTAAGGAACTACGGTAGGTCGTTTGCTGAATGCTGTTAGGTGAAGTGCTTCTAGGTACAGTAAACCTAGGAAACGAAGTCTGGGCCAGGTAAGCACTTTACTGTATCACATTATGTGCTCTGCTGCTTCCTGTTCCTCATGGCACACACTTCACTGGTCGGCACAAACAATTGCCAGGTTTGACAAGTGCTTCTTTACTCTGCAGTGGCCAGTAAGATGAGCCGAAACCATTCTTAAACTGTGCCTGTAATTTGAGAGAGTGGTTTGGTTCACATTTTAATTATTTACGGCATGCTAAATCCAGCCTGTCTATCACCTTCTCTAGTAATGTTGCTCTTCCTTCTTCATCCATATAGTTATGTATAGTAATTTCGCCGAAAGGCGCTACACGGCAGACCTATGAAGGATCCTGCGCCTATTAATCCCTGTGCAACCGCTTTCCTGGTGAGAATATCTGTAACTTTATCGCCCATAATTCCGCTATGTCCCAGTACCAAAATAAGGTAGAGTAACTTTCTGGGCGTGATGATTGTGAGGCGGCCCCCTTTGTTTTCAAGTCTAGGAGCAGACTGCCGAATACAGAGTTGGCTTACTCATGCTGATTAAAATGAAGCCTTCTGGGTTGTATAACATAGACCCTCACTCTGACATCATGGCAGATATGGCTATCTTTCTGTGGTTTTTGGTCATTCGTTTTTCCAGTTGTTTCTATTGCGGACAAAGACCTTAAAGTTGTGAGTGAAGTTATTATACTTCGTGCGGGGCGCCACGCATAATAGATTCATTTAGAGATCCCAATGCATATGGCCCATAATATAATTATAATGATAATATACCTCGGAAGAAATTGGTCCGTGAAAGGAGAAAAGTGTACTAGCTTCCCCTGCATTGTCCCCTAAGGTGGGTATTTCGGTAAACCATAAAACCTTTTTTTTTAATTGCGAAGTGTAGACGAGGTATTTCTAGAAGTGTGGAGGGTGTCGCTGTCATTGTACCAATGTTGTCAACGCATATAAGTCCTCCAAACCTTACGACAGGTAATCACAATATCTCACAACTACCGCCCGCAGCTTATAAGCCCGTCAAGTAAAAGCAAATAAAACAAAGATTTTGAAGTTCAGGCTGAGAACATATATACGTAGATTAGGGTGGTACAAAGACCCACGTGAAAAAGTAAAGTCACAATTTTTCGAGGTCGCTCAAAGCGCTCAAAACTTTGAATGTATTTTATATGAGAAAAATAACTTTTCGTAAAAATGGTATAGAATTCTTGAAAATCTCCAATATTTTTCAATCGGAAAACTCTGTTTCTCTTCAGGAGTTTCACAGTAATAATACCCTATTATTTATATAACCGTTTTTCATAGTAACTATATTTTATAGGTCCGCCAAAAATCCCAAAAAATGCAATAAGGAGACAATAAAAAATGTTTAGTATTAAAAAATTTTTTAGTAAACAATTGGGTATTTTAGTGAATGTCTCCTGAAGAGAACCAGAGTTCTCCGATCGAAAAATTTTGATTTTCAAGAATTCAATACCATTTCTGCGAAATATAAAATACATGGAAAACTTTTAGCGCTTTGAGCGACCTCTAAATATTTTTTGATTTCAAAATAAAAAAGGGTATATTTTTTCAGTATAGAACTATCCTGAGTGACGAGAGCATTAAAATTCCGACTTTGATTTTTTTTTTACCACCCTAATGTAATAAATAAATAAGTACTTCCATCGATTCACTTAGTTCTTTTTGTACGTTTTTCTGCTTGAACGCGCAATTATTGTAAGAAGCGCCTAAATTTAATTAACGCCTTTGAAGAATGCAACGAATATTTTGTATGGCTGTTGCAATTGCAAGAAAAATTCAAATGTAGGCGAAAAAGAGAACCGAGTAAAGTAGCAATGAAATGGCAAGAGTAGCACAAATGCGCAAATATTAGAAAAAACACAAATTTTTGCCATAACGAGCTACGAAAGATTTCAAGCAACTGAAAACTTGAACTGTATTGATTTATTTAGGGCATTTACAAGATGTTATAGCCTGCCATGTCCACATAGATTCTATAAAAACTCTTTGTAATAGTAGTACATAATATTAGTAATAGCACTGTCTAGGAAAATTTGATTGTTCTACGCGCATACGAGGAAGTATTGTCTTTTAATTTTTTACTGTTTTATAATTTTTACCTCGAAATTTAGCATTGAAATTTCAGGCACTAAAGATAAAAAATTTTGACAACTATGGCAAGCACTATGTGTGTGTATGTAGCACAATTATTAAATCAGCGATCAGCGCACAGTTTCGCAGAAATTTTTTTATGCCTAAAATCAGTAAAAATTTCTGCATGCATGTATGCAAAATTTTTTACACATTCAAATATGCATTTTGCTGAAAAATAAAGCTCCGAATGTGTCAATGCATTTTTTAGTGAGTACATACGTGACTGACACAAAAAACTTTTTCGTTAGCACATTTTGCGAAAATAAATCTTTGTTGTTTGTTTATTTAATTTTTTTCTCATCAAAATGTATGTACGTTTGTCGCCGATTTTGTTGTTTAGTGGTTGTCAGACGTGTTTTTTGGGCATAAAAAAAACTATGAAAAGTAAATTTTGGAGGTACACATACATAGGGCCTTTGTACATATATGTATGTCTATAAGGTCTTTAGGAAAAATTTTAACTCATGAAAAATATATATACATTTTTTTTTAAATCGGACAAAAAGAACGTGCTCCACCCACACAACGGTGATTTCAAAAAACTCAAGGCTAGCTATATTTCAGGGGGAGTAATATTTGTCCGATTTCAAAAAAGAAAAAAAAAATCAACACGGTGCTTAAGGAGGCCCAAGCTCAATGTGTATATCAAATTTGGTCGAAATCGGTCGAGTAGTTTTTGAGATACGCATATATGATATATGTGGGCGGTGCCACGTCCATATTCCAAAAATTTTATGAAAAAACATTTTTTTTTTGCTTAAGAGCCATTGTATATGTATGTCAATTTTGAGTAAATATTGCTGAGCTCCTTAGCCGCACTGCTCAAAAAATCTGCACGTCCGGTACATACACACACACATATAAATTCAAGGCCGTATTTTTGCTTAAATAGCTTAACTTCGACAACTATTATGCAATTGCATTGAATGAGGTATCAAGTTATTCGATGCCTTTTCGTTGACATAAAGATTTTAAAAATCGGATGTCAAATAAGAAAGTTATAGCAAAAAAATGCGATTTAGCGGCTTTTAGCGGGTGCATAAAAAAAAATTTTACGCCCAAAATCTTCTCTCAATATAATTTTTGTTTTCGTGATACACCTTAATGTACATATAGTCTGTAAATATATATGTAAGTATGTATGTACAGCAAGACCCTTTATTAGTCTGCGGGCGTTTTTTTTACAGTAGGAAATAAAGTGAAATATGACTCACTGGAATTTTGCGGGATTTTTTAGTTGTTCCTTATAATTTTTTTTTTTTTTAGTTTTGGCTTTCCTGTTGGATATGAGTTTCTGTTTTACTCTTATTTGAAACTATGTAAAATTTTTATTACCTATGCAAGTCTGTTTGCATACAGCTGACAATAAAAACACACATACACACACGTAGCGCGAGCCTACCGTCGTACCCACATACAATAAAAGGCAATCAATATTAATTATATGCACATAAATATTTAGTTAAGAAACAAAAAGACAAACGCTACTCGTAGCTCATAGCCATGCAAAATTCATACGCTGGCAGCGATGAAATACAGAGTGCCGCGGCCAAATGCGTAGAACGTGCGCGGCTTACAAAACAAATATCTACATATCCACAAAACGACATTCAATAACTATTTATTTTTACAGTTTTTTTTATATTATTATTTTACTTAATATTTATTTTTTTATATATTGCAATTTTTATTTTTATTTTTTGATTTTTTTGTATCCGCCACGCTTTGCTATGAATTTGTTTATTTTGTCGCTTATTGTTCGCTGCTCGTTTATTTACTATTGGAAGCCTTTGGGTGTGCGCATGCGTAAATATGCAAAGCGAAGTGGGCAGCCAGTGAGTGTTATGTACATATGTATTTATTGTAAGTATGTATTTAGGTAGGATAGACAGATAGGTGGGCTGACAGTGACTAATTGCAAAGTAATCGGCTGACGAAGGAAACGGCTTTAAATGCGTAGAAGGCATACAAATTCTTGGGCTGAATCAGAAGAGCCAGTCAAGATAAAGGGCCGAAAAAAATAATTTTGGAGAATGTAAGCTATATTTAATGCAGTTTTTATACAAACAAAAATAAATATTTTTTAAAAAAACTTCAAAAATCAAAAAAAAAACTGAAAAAACTGTTTGCATTGTAGAAATTATTAATGGAATTAAAAAGTAATTCTTTTTTCTATATACTGACCAAATGTACATAGGTGCTGCCAGCTATGCTGCATTCCAAGCTACGGAAAAATAGATAGGGACATCACATTTTAACAAGTACTGGCTGCTTGTCTTATGTTTAATATTTTTATGGAAGTATAGCTCAGTAGGTATCTGACAAAAACAATATAAGTACGAATTTCAAAATTTGTACAAAAATTTTAAAAAATTCGATAAAGCAAAATTTTAAACTTTTTAATTTTTTTTTATCCCATTAAATTTATGTTTAATAAAAGGCATATTTGAAGTAGGTAGGACTTATCATTTATTGTTGGTTTTTTTTTTGCTTTATTCAAAATAAATTTTTTTTTAAATCAACGGTAAATCCTAACTACTTCACACTAGCATTCTATTATACAAGAGTGGATAATATGTAATAATAATAATGAATAATGGACTACAAAACTGCATACCAGAATTCTTTTTTAAAAATTATGATACAGAAACTTCTTAAAATGTCGCGCACCTAATTATTTTCCCACTACCGTAAATTATCTACAGTCTGTTGTATTGCCCATCTAATGACGTTTTCTTTTCTATCGAAAAATGTTGCCTTCTCAGTGCCCTCTACGCATACATAAATACTAAGGAAAGGGCAATGAGAAGGCAACATTTTTTGTAGAAAAGAAAACGCCATAAGTTTTGAATTGAAGGAACAACAAAAAAAATCCAGTAAGAAATGCAAAAATGCAAAAGAAATGCAAAATTCGATGTTTTATAAGACAACTTGGCCACATGCCACGTTTTGTCTACTATTTTCCCCAGCCAACATTTTTACTTTTATTGTAAGTGTTTTTTATGCGGATACTGACATTTCGCTCACATTTCGTCTTTCCAGTGTCAACTTTTACTATTTCATTAACTTTTACTCGCTTTATTTTCGTTTTTATGTTGTTTAATTTTTATGGCCAAATAATTTTAGAAAATTTTACGGCGGTGATTTCACACGCTGGCAGACGTGTTTTTAATTGGCTTTTTGTTTTTTTTTTTTTTTTTTTTTTTTTTTTAATTATATTTTTTTTTTTTTTTTTTTTTTTTTTTGTCACTTAATAACGAAAGGCAATTTGTTTTTAAGTTTTTCATTAATCTGAATGTATCGCTGTGTGTCAGTCACAGACTAATGTATAAACAGTTTGTTAAGTAAACCAGTATTAGGTAGCGGCAAAGTGTTTTAAAAAATTTTATTTATTTTTTTGAAGGTTTACTAACTGAAAGTTCAAGTCTATCTTCAAACCACTAATTGACTATCCGAATTTTAATCTTTCATTTATATACTTATTTGTATAAATTTTATATACACCACAATACTCTCACATTCTTCACTTAATGAGAACCATGGTGGAATAACAAAAAAAAAATAAAAAAAATTATCAGGCCATAACTACTATATCGACGGCTGAGTGAAAGATTGACCTTCATATCTCGACAGCCGGTTCGAAAACACCCTATCTCAGAAAAATATTAAACAATAGGGCGTTCTTGACCCGAATTCTGAATTAGGGCGCTCTTCAATCAAATTCTGAAATAGGACGTTTTTGAACATTTTTCGGAGATAGAGCGTTTTCGAACCGACTGTCGAGATAGGTCGATCTTCCACTCAGCCGTCGATATACAGTAAACATTCCTATCGAACTGCGTGTAACTAGGCTTGGTTATGAGAACCTCAACTGAGAAAACAACCTCAGTAAACGAAGAGTCAGGCGAGGGAGTCAGGCAGGTTTTTGAATCACAGTAGAGCAAATGTAAGCGTATTCTTTCTTGTAAACAAAAATGGCAAAAATTTGCTTACACTAAAGCGGGCCCCCTAGACTACTACTTTTGTTTGAAGTCACTTTAAAAGTATCAGACGGAAAATTCCAACAGAGGAGTTTGGTCATTAAAATTGCAAAGCGATGGCTTTGGATACAGCGCAAAATCTGCGTTCGCGAATGTCTTCGTAGAAGGACTAATGGGCTACTAAAAACATCGTGTTGGTAGCTAGGCGGCATTAAGAGTTTTGGAATCATGTAAAACAGCGTCAAGGTGCCTGCAAAAATCTTACTTTGCGGTGGGCTCCAGGCCATGACGGTTTTTATAGTAACAAAAGTGCTGATACTGTCGCGAAGTGCGGAGCCTAAAGGAGCCCCTAATGACCTCAGCCATTCTCTAGTTCATGCAAGGGATGAATGGCAGCGCATCTAAGAAAGTGGGTGGACTCTCCGATTTCCGGCCCGGGCGTTTGTCAAAGGGAAAAACGCAATCTAAGCGATTTATAACTCCGTCTCATGGATTAATATTAGAAGCAAGACTCTAAGGACTAACACTAGATACCTGACAGAGCACTTCAAGCTAAGGTACCATAATTGTAAAATGGGACTTTCCAAGGAGACGAACTGCAGGTTTTGTGTGCTGGCAGAGGAAACCCCAGTGCATATACTTATGTAACATGTGAAGGCATCCCATAAGTAGCCTCACAATAACTTAAGTATACACCTAGGGTAACGAATATGGTTTTCATCGGAACTTGGCCACGTTCAGTGTGCCTAAGATAGAAGTCTTCTTATGGATTAGCACACTCAATCTAGCAAGGTCGCAGCGCTAGTGTGCGCTAATAATAATAATGCGCATTTGGCATGGCTGGGTATGCAATTTTCTTGCGACGTTTGAGAAATGCCAATTCAACTTAATGGATATCAAGTGAGCTAAACGAAATAAAAACTCAAGCACGATATTAACAGGCAACTTATTTAGTATACTTCTATTCACACGAATTGATAAATTAGTCTTTATTCGAGACTCAACCAAATAAAGTTACAACAATAAGCTTATTTGGGATCAGATAAACTATTTTATATGAGTTTCAAATCATCAAAGCTTACTCCACTAACGAAGCTCTATAAAGCTGATTTAGATGTTTTTATTATTGATAAATAACTCAGAGCTTGATGGCAGTTACTTGCGCAATGAGACATCTTGCAAGTAGAATTAGTAGCTTTCTTAAGGGCTGAAAGTCTACTTAAGACGAGTAAAGGCCAAAATATGGCCAACGAGCACGGCTTTTTAAAACTTTCTGCACATTTTATATTGGTTCACACTGCCTAAAAGCTTTTTTGTAGTCGTAGATAGATAGATATGTAGATAGATAGTTGAATAAAGCATTGCGACCAGTAGGTTTATTGTGCGCTCAGTGCGCACCTAGTCCTAGAGATCCTAGAAATTCCAGAATTGATTGCGGGGGTGGAAAGTGTATGTAGTCCTCTACTGGCCATAAATGCTCTATCCTCCCCTCTCTTCTACGGACGACGACCTAACACTCCATAAGGAGGTGTAATGGAGTCTCCTGGGCAGCGTCACAGAAGCGACATAGGTCACTAGATCAGATTCCTAAATTAAATGTGGTCTCTTAACCTGCGTTGATCCGTCAAAATACATATAATGATCTTTAGTTTCTCCTTAGGGAGGCCTATGAGTGACCTGTATCTTTTTAGATTGTACCCTCCTAGTAAGCTTTCGATTGTCGAATTCCCGTGGTCAATACAGTTCTCGTAGCTTGGTGTTTTGCTTCCTAAACGCTTCCTTTATAGTGTTGGAACCGGTCCTATAGGGGTCGTGTTTCCACAATGGCTTCCGACTCCTATGTGCCCTGGTACCCATAGCAATTGGAGGGTAGTATTCTCACCCAAAGCTTTAAGCTTACCTACAGCCTGTAGGGCAACTTATATCAGATTGACTTCAATGAAGAGGACAAAATACGACAGTAATCTATTTTTGAGTTTTTTCCAGTAGAAAATCGGACCTGGGCCTGCGCTAATGCGCGATTTGTTCAGCCGAAATCAGCTGATATGATGTTCACTTATAAACAACACATGTAAGTATATACATGTAAGTATATAAACTAGGGTGGTCCTTAAAATATAGGCCACCTTTATTTTTTTATATGCACAAAATAAAAATTTCCCAGAAAATTTAAAAATTTTAAACCAATATTTAGGGATCGCTGCCAGGGTGTTGCAAAAGTTTTAAATTTTATTTCTAAAGCAAAAATTCGACAAAATTTTGACTTGAAATCTGATAAATTTGCCATACATATGTACATATCATTAAAACTTATTCATATATGTAAATTCATTAACTCGCTGAGTTATTGCTGCTCAAAATCAAAATCTTTAGAATTAATGTAATTAAAAAAATTAATTTTTTTTTTTCAAACTAAAAATTTAATTTTTTTCACTAAAATTTTCGAATATGGAATTCGTGGATGTCTTTATTTTGTGCGTAGAACTAAATACAAGGGTAGCCAATGATATTGATATTTTTAAGGACCACCCTAGTATATACGTTGGAGTATGGGCAAGTGAGCGCGCCTGCAAACCCTTCAGTTAGTCACACACTGTCTTACGATTAGCTGATAACATAGAATGATTAATTTTAGTGGAAAGGTAACTGATGGAAAACCAAATTTCTTGTTTTTTATTTAGTTTGTGAAAAACATTCGTCAGTTACTTCGGAAATGAAAATTAAAACAAATACTAAATATATATCTCTCAGAGTATCTTGTTTCGACTTTTGTCACATACGTTTTCACACATTTCCACACATTCTCACTAATTATTTGATTGTCTTTCATCACGCCAATTCCGCTATTCTACTACATTCGTCATAATTTTCTTTTAATAGATATTTTTACTTTTTTCCATAAAAAGTCTCGACTTAAGTTGACTTAATAGCTGTCCGCCCATGGCCAGCAAGCAAGATAAGCGAAAAAATGCCAACAAATTATTAGCGAATAGCAAATTTATGGCAGCCAACAGCAAACAGGTAAGAGCGGTGCGGCTAAGACTCGGCGCGCGGCGGAGTGCGGCCGCAGGTGGAAGTGGAGTGAGCGCATTCCAGAGCATTATCGAAGCAGAAGTTTTGCGCTTGGTGAGTTGATAAGCGAACGCAATTTAAAGTTCATATGAAATTTTTTTATTTTTATTTTTTTTCAATAGCCCTAATGATGGCCACACAAATGTGATAAAACTTTATTGGCTCATACCTATGTAAGTCAATTATTTGTGTTTAGCGCAACACTTTTTTCGCATGTTGAACTTTTTTTTAGAGAATACCGTGATTCCAATCGATTTTCTCACTAATTAAATTTACTAACTCGGCTTTCTCGGCTGCATGCTGCGTCGCAGGCGTGCAACCGCTGCGCGCGCGTTGGCTATACAAACGGACACGTATACTTTGTCACAAATTTTGCACTTTGTTTGCCTATTTTCAGTTTGCAAACCTTTTTTTTTCAACCTTTTTTCTTTGCGCCGCGTGTATGCGCGTGACTGCAGCTACTGTTTGCAATTCAGTTAAGATCAGCGCTTGGACCGAAGTCTTTCTGCGCACCATTTACACAACGTATTTCAGTACCGAAAATTTCGAGCGTTGCGCTTCTGAACCGTGGCCGCTTCTGGCCAAAATAAATGACAACTGATTTGCGCGTTGCCAATAGTAGAAACACCAACCCGACGCGCTGTCGGCCAACTCGCTCAGTAAGCTTTTTGTTTGCGTATGCCTTTGTGATGGTGTTTGTGTGCGCGCGCGTATGTGTGTGTGGGAGCGCGGCATACAAAACAAACAAAAGCGACGCGGTATAGACCAGCGCTCAGGTGGGTACAGTGCGCTGTTGTTAAAACTGTATTATTATAATTGTTTTTTTTTTTTTGTAATTGTAATTGTATACAAAGAAGTTAGCACGCTGCCGCTGGTACCACACACGATTAAACAAAGATTTATTTATCAGCGGGAAATGACGCGCTTCCGCATCATTTTTATTTTTATTTTTGGTTAAACTTAAATAATATTCACTTTTTTTTCAAGCGCTTCCATTAGCCACCAACGCGTCTCAATTCTATACTATTTCCGCTAACAGTTACGAGCTGCTGTGTATTCCGCACATTCTACGCGCGCGCTGCCTTCGTTCAGCCCAACGCCACAACAGTGACTACCAGAAACCAGTTAAATGTTTTGAGTTTCGGCCAGCAACAACATTCGCAGCCAACAACCAACAGCCAATACACAACCCAACCCAACCAACCGGCCCAAACAAAGCCCGCGCGCACAAACACAATTGAAGTAGCCGCAGCCAATGGCGACAACCACTACTTGACTTGTCTCGTTGTCTCGCGCGTCATGACAACCGCGCGTCCGCTTTCCACCCTACCACCTGGCGTGTTGTGGGGCCAGCCCTAGCGTCCGTCTGCTCCGCTTGCATTTGCCCGCTCGTTAGACCAGCCTGCCAGCCAGTTTGTGGCTTAAAATAAAATATTCTTGCGACTTTTTCCACTTTTCCCATTTATATTATCAGCGTTTTGCTAGTGCCGCCCCACACTGCGCCGCGCAGGTTGTGCTTGCTGGAAAATTGCAAATGTGCTTGTAAAAATAGACGCATACAGCCAGCGAAGAAGGTTAGTGAAACCAGGGAACTAGTATTTTACTTCACAGCTGAGCAGAAGCAAAGAGTCACTATTTTGTCGATTACTAACATTTTTCAACGTGTTTGCGGCATCTGTGGCTTACTGGTGCCCAAGCAAACAGCCAAGCAGCCAGCCAACTAGTATTACGTGCGCGCCAACAACAGCGGCAATAAAATGCAAACAGTGTATGTGTGTGAGTGTGAGTGTATACACAAGCGTATATAAATTCGTACTTTATTTAGTTTTAAATTTTTTTCCAGTCAGGCCCATCCAGTGACGTGCGGCACATTTAAATTGCATTAACCTGTCCGTCACACTACCGAAATATCAGCGACTACAGAAGCAGCAGCAGCAGCGCAAACAACACGGCTCAAATAGTCTGTGGTAGATAGTACAGAAGAGCACGTGCAGGATTGGTGCAACAGTGAGCGGCGCTCTCTTAACAGCTTGCAATTGAACGAGTTAATTTTATGGCCGTTGACAACGGTGACAGTGCTGGTGTTCAAGGCTGTGGGTAGGAAATGAAATAAGGAAGGGTGAATGGTGGAGGAGAAGAGTTTTCTCTGTCATTAAATTACTTTTAGTCACTATTGGGATTTTGAGATAACCGCAAATTAGATATAATTGATGACTGAATTCTGCCTTAAATGAGCAGAATAAAAGCTCTCTCTGGGAGAGACTGCATTAATAACAGTGATGACCACAGTAGAGCCTGCAAGCAAAGCTTTTTAAAGCTTTTATATCGGTGGTGAGCACCGGCCAAGCCGCGGGCAAAGCTGTATCAAGCTTTTTATACATTTAATATAGAAAGCCTGAAAGAGCTTTGCCCGCGTGCAAGCTGATGCTCACACCATTTTATATGGACGCGCTATGTTAATTTATAATATATATGTTAATATATAATTTTTTTTATATTTAGAGACTTTCGAAGGAAGTGTCGGCCAGAGAGAACCACAAAATATGTAGAGAAAGCTTAAAAAACCTTCTCCAGCGGGATATGTTTTTCTGTCGTCAATGGTGTGTAACAGAGGTAGCTCTGAGAACTTAGCAAAACGACATCGGTGCTTACTCGGTTATACTTGCTGAGATTTTTTGCCGTATAAACAAATAGAATGTATAGATCAGAGAGCTTTTGTCCTGAGGACGTTTATATCAAATATATAGAAAGCTTAAAAAAAGTTATGCACGGGTGCGAGGCCCCACTCATTATTATAATTTTCGGTCTTTTTAAACCAGTAATGCTCAGATAGAGCTTTTAATCTGTGAGCGCCCATGCATATGTATATGTAAATGTAAACCGGTGTATATGTAAATCGGTGTGAGAGCTTTAAAGAGTTCTGGCCGTGGTCGCCCACTCAGAATAAACCGGCGATGGGCACCGCCTTGCCCGCGGGCAAAGCTCTTCTGAGCTTTTTATATATTTTGTATGGGCGCGTGCAAAGTAAAAGCTCTCTCTGCCCATCGCTGGAATAAACTTTTGTGTTAGAGAGAAAATTGCGATATTAGTTATTTTTCTTAACTGTTGTGTGGGAAATATGTTCGGAAATTGGCGAATGAAACAATAACTAAAAGCGAACGCTTCTTACGAATAACGTTGCATACTTTTAGACACACTGCTTGGAAATTTACGTAAATACACTTTATGAAATGCTACGAATCAGAGACTAACTGAAACACTACTTAAAATATCCTTTTTAAAAGGCCTAATCAGTTGTTCCAGTTTTAGGTTTTTTTTTTTTGAAGTGGAAGGGGAAGACAGAAGCGGGGACGCCTAACTTTGAACCAATTTGAAGAAAATTAAAAAAACGAACTCATTCAAATTCATACCTTAAGTGCTTTGGCTGATAGTTTGACGGCTTCAAAGTGTGCACAGAAAAAAATCCCCGTATACCAGACAGTTGCGAGATCAACAGTTCATAGTAAATATGACGAAATATGGACAATCGTTCACACGCGTATTACATATTTACATTATACATAAATAAATTTCCTGCACAGCGCAAAAACACCTGCCATTTATTAGCGTTTGTCAACAAATAGGGTAGTGAGTGAATATAAATACATACAACCCGCTCACTCAATCGTACACGCACGCCTCCGCAAGCGCTCACTCACAGCCAGTGAGTTGAGCGGCTGATAGAGGATTCTTCTGTGCGATACTTCACCTGCAGAGTTGCATTTGCATATGCATTTTCATGAGAGAATAGATGAAATGTGGGTGTGGTTGCCATTGCGATGTTGGGTGGGCATTTGCATACTCGCACACATATACATATATATATATTAACACATATGTGTGGTGCATACAAACATACACTGATATGCAATATATTTGCAATTACCGATCCATTGTATGCAACACACGCTTAATTAACAGCCTATACAAACAGTGGCGGGCAAACAAATAGGGACGAGACATTTTAACAAGTTTTGGTTAGTTTTCTTTTGTTTATTTAATGTTTATTATTTTTGTATGAAGGTACACAGCTCACTATCTAATAAAAACCAAGAAAGTACGAATTTCAAACTTCGTAGAAGAATAAATACGACAAAGTTTCATCAAAATTTTAAACTTATTATTTAGAACTTCTAGAAAAACTTTTGCTATGCATTTTTATAGCCCACTTTGGTACAATAAAGTGCATGTTTGAAGTAGTTAGAACTTACCGTTGATTTTTGGCATTTTTTTTTCTGGCTGTGTCACGCAGACCGCCAAAGCGATATAAGCGAAGTTTTTTTCAAAATTTTCTTTTTGATGCAGAAATGTTCCTAGAGCAAAAATAAGGTTTCAAAAAAAAAATTCGCATATATCTTTTTAACGGTTAGAACACGATATTTGAGGAGGAAAATGCACATCTTAAACAAAAAAAAAAATTGGCAAAAACCAACGGTATTTTTTTAATGCTGAATAAAAAATTTGAGAATCAAAAAAAAAAACAAAGTTTTCCAAAAATCTCGACTTATGCGCCCACCAATCGCAATATACATTGCAAATATGAACCTTAAAGCTATGTTTGAAGTTTCAAGTCTCTAGCTCATCGGCTAGTTGGTCAACAATTGATAGCAATATTTTATAACACACAGGCGAAACTTAATAAAACCTTGTAAAAATATCCAGCATTTATTAAAATTTAGCGTCCCTATTTATTTTTCCGTCAGCGTAAGTATTTATAGAAATTTGAACACATATATGTACATATGTACAGTGGTCCACAAAATAATAGGAGTGCGTTATTTTGGTCAGTTTTTGCTATTTGTCTTTGGTTTATTTAATGTTTATTATTTTTATACAAAAGTCAAGCTGGGTATACAACAAACAACGAATAAATTCAGATTTCAACCTTTGTACAAAAATTATTAAAATTCTGTAAATTTTCACCAAAATATCAAACTTTTTAATCAGAATCTTCGGAGAAAATTCTGGTATGCAGTTTTATAGCCCATTCAATTCTAGTCTGAAGAAGTGCAAGTTTCAAGCTGCTAAAAAATTCCGTTGATTTTTGGCAATTTTTTTTGCTGGCACTGTCCCCATATAAAAGAAAATTGTCGAACATACTTTGTATGGAAAAAACGTGAAACACCTTCAACCGAAAAAATTCTCAAAAATCAACGGAATTTTTTAGCAGCTTGAAACTTGCACTTCTTCAGACTAGAATTGAATGGGCTACAAAACTGCATACCAACATGTTTTCTAAAGATTCTGGTTAAATAGTTTGAAATTTTGGTGAAAATTTGCAGAATTTTTATAATTTTTGTACAAACTTGAAAATGTAAATTTATATGGTGTTTGTTGTATTACCAGCTAGGCTTTTACAAAAAAATACGAAACATTAAATAAACTAAAGACAAATAGCCAAAACAGGCTAAAATATCCCACTCCTATTATTTTGTAGACAACTGTACATGCTGGCATACAAGTTGTGGCTTCATACTGATAGCGCGTTAATTGCTGGTAATGTTGTGCTCGATTGCAATTCTATGTACTTTACCCTCCACAGTCACAGTCAAGCACATACCTCTCTCTACACCCCTTCACTAGACATTCAGCCTACCTGTCTGCCACCCATTCCATACAGCTCAGTGGCAGTGGCTTTGCGGTTGAATTCTTTTCAACATATTTGGTTGCACTACATCCCAAAGCGTGGTCAATAGCCCGCCAGCGGAAATAATATCGACAGCAGTGACTGTAAGCGGAGCGCATTCATGGCACACCTGTTTAACTCCTTGTTTGTTTATTTGTTTTGGCTGTAGATTTACTTACTTAAATACAAGGAATTGGGTGCTGAAGAGTATTTAAGGTTTCCGTAAGACAAAAATATTGCAAAAATTTAAGAATTTTTATGGAGCATAATTTTTTTTCTATTAACATTACCTCGACTTTCTAGTCGTCTCTCAGACTGAAGCCTACTCATAGAAAGGGGAGTGAGTCTGTGAAAAAATTCACAAAAATTACCTTCAAAAGTGATCTTTCATGAAAGAAATTCCAGAAAAACTTACAACAAAAAAATAAGAGCCTACTTTGGCTTGAGAACTCTGTGACGGAAATAGTCTGCCTGTAAGACCAGAGGTTCAAATCGTGACCATCATTGCAGGAAAATAGAAAAAATTCTTTAGAACGATTATGAAGATCTGGTGTTAATTATACGCTTTTTCATAGCAGAAATATTCTCGCAGGTTTGCCATTGCCTGCTGACGGGCGAGCGCTATTAGAAAAAAAAAGTTTTTTTTTGTTGGATGTTGGTCGGTCTAGGACTGATTAAGTCTTGGCTAACAAACGTGAAGTGAATCGGCCACCTTCTCAATCATCTTCACCACTTGCATACATATGCATGAATGTACCAGAAACGCCTAATGCGTGGTTTATGCAAAGCTTTCGAGTTATGTACACTGCCGGCAAAAAGTATTGGCACAGCTGTTTTTTTTACAATATATGCAACAATTTTTATTGTAATATTTTTCCCATAATATTTTATAAAAATATGGTTAATTTCACAACAAAAAATATAAAAATGTTTTTTCTAAACTTTTTGCAAAAACTCGCGAAAATTCAGCAAATTTTCGTTCAAAATTTAAACTTTTAAAACAGATTTTTTTTAAATTTCGCATTGATTTTTGAGATTTTTTTGTTGAAGTTGTTTTGCATTTTTTCCATATAAAATATTTTCGAAACAATTTTTTTGTATGGAAGAGACTGCGGAAAAAAAGCATAAAATCAACGGTGATTCGTAGCTATCTAGAACTTTTACTTTATTACAATAAAATTGATTGGGCTACAAATCTGCATAGTTGAAAATTTGCATGAAATTGTGCCGAATTTTCGCGAGTTTCGCACAAAGTTTAGAAATTATATTTTTATGTGTTTTGCTGTGGAATGAAACATATTTTTATAAAAAATTGTCGGAAAAATATTACAATAAAAATTGTTGCATATATGTATTGTAAAAAAGTATTTATGCCAACACTTTTTGCCGGCAGTGTATGCTTTTATTTGAACTTCAATGTTTATTAGCATTCCGTGTCTAACAGAGTTCGCCTTGCCCCCTTTATCATTTATTAAACCAGTTTGACTGCATTTTTGTTCAGCTTAGATGGAAAGAAATATACATATACTAAATACTTAATATGCATAAACAAACAAGACGGAACTTTCTGTGATACTAAATTTATTTAGTTTTTTTTTTCTTGAAATAATTTAAGTCAGGTAGCCTGCTAAATTTTTTAGTTTCCTTTTATTTTTATTTCGAACTGGTTGAGTATTGAATGCAACTAATTACCATTTCACGAACGCACAAGAAACAAATTAAAAGAAGCAACAAAACAAACTGGGCTAACTAAAGCTTGACTTATAAAGCTTGGTGACGGCAACTACGTACATATGTATGTATGTAAATAAGTTTGAGCGGATGATAAAAGAAGCATCGAAGCAAAACCATGCATAAGCGCAGGTGGAGCAGGTGCAGCAGTGGTTATACATACCTATACATAAACATAGAAAATGAAGCATTCCAAATAAGGAAAAAAGTCTACAATGCTGATTCGATAAATTCGGCGATTTTGATGGCCACACTAAGCTGCGATTAACCGCTTTAGCATGCTTTGCATGCAGCTAAGAGATAATTAAAATATAGAGAAAAAATAAAATGCGTTCAAGGGAAAAAATTCAGAGAAATTGCACTCAAGTAGATAACTATCACCACAACCACTTTCGAACCGCCTCGTCATTAAAATTACGCGACAAAACATCGAATTTGTCTTTGCCAAGTGGCAGACAGAAAGTGACATTTGAACTGAGAGCGAAAAGCGGTTAAGCGCCAGCAACAACAACGAAAATAAAGCAAATTGCGTGCCACATAAAATATGCACTGTTTTGACTGCCAAATGATGGACTAATGAAGAACTGGTATGACATGGCAAAAGCGAGTCATTTCACGCTTATGGCGCCATCATAAAGCGAGCACATAAAAAAGACAATGGCGGCCATAGAATGAAGACGCACAATAGAATGGGTCAACTGAAAATTTTTGGAATCAAAATAAAAGAGGTAAAGGCGGCAAACTTGAATGAATGTTTGTCTGCATTTATAATGGCGCGTAAAGAAAGAAGGCAAAAGTAATGAAGGAGAGTGCTTCAAACACAGAATTAGTTGAAGGTAAACGGCGAAAGTGAGGCATCTACATATGTATGTGAGTTACATAGGCCGATCTTCAGACTTAGCGCGTACAGGGAGACATTGAATCGCGGACAGAGGATATGTTTATATTTTGCACAGAACGAGTATTGACACAAGAGGCTCTGTTCATCAAGCTACGAGATCGCATTTGTACTTAATTTGACGTTCTTTTCTTCGACGGATGGAGAAAAAGTTAGTATTGTGAAAATATTAATCGTATCTCTTCCAGGAAATTTAACAGACTTTGAGACCTACGACTGGAAGATTATAATCGATAATCGAAAAAATAACTATTATTATCGAGCCGCAAGGACGTCATCCAGGGCACCCGTGGTAATCATTTTTCGAACCTTAGAGCTGAGAAAAGCGCAGATTCCATTTAGAAGTGTGAATATCCCTTGAATATTTTTTGTCCCGAAAGTGCACAGTTTCGTTGGAAGAATCAGAATGATCATAAGAACATGTAGGCTTAGAATGCTGGTAAACCTCTGCCGCGTACTGCAATGGATATCTATCTGAATCCACATGGGCAACTCACTTAATCAAAGCTGATCTTACTTTAGCAAACTTTAATTTTACTGGAGTATCACGCTTCGCTGCTCGGAAAGGTTTCATCTAGAGAAATACGCAAGTGCAATCTACTCTAAAATACTGACAAGACTTTAATTTTGAATAAAAGTATAGTATTTTCGAAAAACCTTGAAGAATAGGCTTCATCGCCAATGCATAATTTTAGGCTTAAAATAAACCGACTATAGTAGTCCAGCTTACTGGCGTCAACAAAGAACGGTAAGAAATGGGTTTCAATTAACATTAACTAAAGCTTGCAAAAAAAGCACTCCGCCACACTAAAAGCTACTCAATATTTTGTTTATAATGCCCACAGCTTTGATGACCAAAAATTTGTTAACTTAGAGAATAAATTTTATAACTGGACGAAAGTGTGAATGATTCGGTTGTCTGTCACTTAAAAGTAACAAAGCCTTGCAATACAATATCCCTTCATCGCCCGATTTTCCTCATATCCGCAACAAACCGCGTGAGGTTGATGGTCTAGCAAGTATTTGCATAATATTTAACTTCGAGTGGCACTTTTTCACATTTCCGCGCTTTGACACTTTGGCACTTCAATGCTGCACGCAAAGACTTCCGACAGGCTATTCCCCCCTTTTTCGCTTCTCTGCGCTTCCTTGAGTTCCGTTTTCAATCTCACTCCCAAGCCACATGCGCCTTCGAACTTCCCGCAGTGCTATTATTAGCAATCGTCTATTTTTATGTCTTGCCTTTGGCGTCCACCGGAAGCTGTCAACCATTTTTGTAACGGCTCGTGCTGCTGATGCTTACAATATTGCCCGCCTGCCAACCGCACACAGCATCCCTGCGTCATCGCTGTCAACGCATTTGCTCGATTTTCGCACCACACAAATACACATACATGTACATAGAATTACAACTATGAACAAATACAGTTATGCGGGCAATTCGCACACAACTTTGTTTATTTTTATCTGAAAAGTTCTCGGCTCAATTTGTTGTTATTAAAAGGCATAAAGTGCCATAGTGAGTTGGCAACCAAGTTTCTGCCACTCAAATTCATGACTTGATAAATATGCTAAGAACTATGAAGAACAACAAACATTGGGCTTTCAAAACACTTTTACCCCCGCCCCAGTTGTGTTGGGCGCGGGCCAGTTTTATGCGAGAAGTTGTCACAATGATTGCACAGGTAATCTGCTTGCTAGTGTATTTATGCAGCTATTTAAGGCCCAGGTGAGCGCACTTGTGGGCGATAAACTTCCTTTGTGAAGAGAAGGCGACATGGCGCGTGGGCTCATTTACGATATAGGTAGGCTTTGGTAAGCGCAAATTAACGCATTCCGTTGATAGACAAAAGTGTGTGTGAAGGGCTATAAATAAGTTGGATTATGTCCTGACAAAAGGACCGGTAGCTCCAGATAAAAAGATTTTCCCTGCCTTCGATGCTGTCCCAAATGGTTATCGGTTCAAGTGTTAAACTTCTGATTTTAGTAGCCAAATTGTTTTATGAATGTTTCATGGCTTCTAAGATATCTTATGTGGCCATAATGTAGTTATTAAAGAGTCTATGTGTGATCAACAGTAACATGTATGTATGTATGTATATCTAATTGTCAACCTTCACTTGTCTTTTCAGTCAGGGCTTATCTTTTATTTTAATTTCGTAAATTTTTTAGCAAATTTTCCCAATCAATTTTATGCATTGTCATTTGTTTTCCGTGAGTAGCATACTCTATTACAGTTATTTCCATTTCCAAATCAAGAGACTCCCTGCGGCGCACTGCATTCAATAGAAATCCATTGAATTTCTTTACCTTACTTTACTCTTCACCTTTTGCTGCGCTGCGATGCACTGCCCCTTCAATCCCACTATGTATCAATATTCATAGGATTTTCTTCAGCATCCTGCACATTTTGCTTTCTTCAATCCACTTTGCAAACTAATCCCATCTAATATTTATTTTAATTCAAACATTTTCAGCGCCCTTTCCGTCTTCTGTTTTTTTTTTTTTTGCTGGAATTGTATTTGCTTCACCTTTTGACCCCTTAGCCTTCGCTTCGCTCACACCATCTTTGCTACTCTCTCACCCAACTGCATTGCCTGTCTTGTGCCGTTCGTGCGCTAAAGCCGCAAAGTATGCAATGATTCTGGAGCTGCATGCACTTGAGTCGTACGCGCTCTATTCACCACGTTTTAGCATGCTGCATATATACAGCCATGGACACTTATTACCAATGCACTGTGTATACCTACGCGGCTGTGATATTTACCAAAGCATAATGGGCTTTGTTACATGCCATCTGCGTCAGCCACATTTCCGCTTTTCATTTATATTTATTTTGCTGGCTTTAGTTCTATTTTTCTTTTTATTTCATTCATTTTATTTCCAGTGTTTGCCTTCATATTTGCGCAAGTGCTTTGGGGATACTACTCCTCCACATTTATGGCTCCCCTACTCACCTTCGACTGCTTCCAGTTGCGTTTTTTTCACTCACCTGCTAGTGCAATTGCCATACCTTTTCTGTTCATTCGCAGTGCTCTTGCCTGGCTCAATCTATGTATACTCTATAGTTCTTATGATTATTGTTATCGTTACAAATTATACTTGCTTGTTGTTGTAGAAGTTACACAGTTATTGCGGTTGGCTTCTTTGAATTTCCAATATCATTTTTCAATGCAACTCGCAGCACTGCATATTTCACTCTCGCTGCTTTGTATTTACTCCGCTTTTTCTTTTTCTTTTTATTTCATTTGTTCACTTGTTCCATGTGAATTATTCATATTTTACTTTACCTACCCCGGGCTCTTGTTGCACTGCGGCTTTTGCGCTTTTACTCACCCCACTCTGGAACTTTTCATATGCGGACATTTTCCCAAGCACTTTTGATTTCTATTCTACATTATTTGCGATTTGCATATTTTGCTTTGCGCGCGCTGAAGCTGGAGCTGGGTGCGTGGCTGTGGCGTCGAAGTGGCCCGTGGGAAGGTGCTCAACTACTCTTGCGGTTCGATGATCATATTGTTTGCCGACGCATGGTTGGAAGAGGTATTTGGGTCACATTTAAAATATATTTTTTAGTGTAAAAAAAAAATATTTATATATGTATTTATGAATTAATTATTCCCTTCTCTGGAACTGAAACTCATATACATTATTTGATTTTCCCCTCTTAGGCTGTAAACTTATTTCTCTACCGGAAGTTTCTAAAAGATACCCAGGGCACTCTTGCATACTTCTCGTCGAGCGCCCACAATTTCCCAAACTATTTTGTGGCACAAACTTTTACGACCAGCATGTGCGTACTATTCCCGCACGTAAAATTCCATAAATTCATAAAATTGTTAAATCAAGCGTATGCCACGTCCAACACAAATCTATGCTGGAAAAAATATTTACAATGCCAGCGTGCCTGCAAAATAAACAATTTTGCTGCCACTGCATTGGCGCAACGTAAAATCATTCGAACGAGAAAGAGCGTTTGACGCAAAAGTGTTGCATATTTTTAGGAATTTTACAACACAAGCTTTACTAGCAAAAACAAAATAAGTAACTGCGCTGCGAACAGCTGATCAAATTTCGTACGCAATCCAACAAATTTGCAGATCTAAACGCGTATTGTTTTCTCTCGTACGCTGAATAAGTATTTAGATAATTAATAGAGGCATGCACTGCGACCAGCAGGTCTATTGTGCCCAGAATAAGTATTTGCATTGTAATAAAAACGAAAATAATTTTACATATTGACTCACCTGATACTTCTTGATGCTGTCCAGTTGCTCCAGTGTCGGTTCAACAATTTGTGCAATTTGCTGGGGCGCACCTACACCGCTGCTACCCATACGCCGGTCTGGAAGTTGTGGCGCTGGCGTGCGATTTATCAGGCGACCATCCTTTTCGATGCGCAAGTGATCGCGCGGTGGCGGAACCGGTTTCACAGAACCATTCAACTGCGGCGGCAGCGAAGGAGGGTGAGTAAAAAAAATGCATATTAATAAAATTTTAAATAAAAAACCAAAAGAATTTTAATAAATATTTTTACAGGCCGTTATCCACATTACAGTTGTTAGTTACTAGTAGTAGCTGTTAGTTTCGTTGTGGGTCAGTATGAAAGTTGAGCATGTAGCGTACATAAATGGAAAATGAGGTTGTGGAAACGAGTGGGTGAGTAAGTGTGTAAGCTAAATGAAAATAAAAGTGTTCAAGTGTTTTGCTTATATTTCAGAGCTGCAGGTGAGAAGGGCGATTTCCTACAAACAGCGGAGGGATGTTGTTAAAAATGTGTCAGTGCCATGACCGACATGACCATACTAAAACTCAAGTTGAAATAATGGTTAATTAATACAATTGAAGAAAATAAATGAAATAAAAAGAAAAAATTGCGTAAGTCATGCAGTGAAAACCATAATAAGTGGAGCTGCAGTAATTTCAATTCTGCCATGGGCGGATATTTCACACAGAAAGCTTAACGGTAAGTTTTTGAAAAGAGATTCACATTAGTTGTTTGCTATAATTTTACTTTGCCTACATAGATCTTTATAGAGGAAATTCCAAAAAGAATGTACCAAATAAAGACGAAAACTTTACCAATTACGGCGGCAGGGATGTAAACTCCTCCGAACTAAAATAATACACGACGAGGTTAAAAAGCAGGTCAATGAGAATTTAATTTTGGGTATTTGTTTATTGTAATGTCTTTCAGCTATATTTTTTCAAGATGAAATCTAAGGGCAGCTGGATATGGCCAAGTAGAAATAAATTAAATAAAAAGAAAAAAACTCACACCTGCGTAGCGCTTGAAGAGAGAAAGGTAAGTTTTCAGAAGAGATATGTAAATATAATTTTCTAAGTACACAGTGAGACCTATTAGTTCCGCTAACAGGAGCATAACTGTAAATCCAATATAGAAAATCATATATAACAGTATTCATTCTTCTTAGGTGCTGCTCGTTCACCCTGAGACCAATCAACACCAGGAATCAATAATTTTGGAGCATAGCTACAAGAGCCGAACATGAACAGTGGCAAAATTAATTAAATAAATTCATTCTCAAAATGGAGCCCAAATTCTTGTTTAATCACAGCCAGTTAGATCTGAGTATATCATGAACTGCAACTGCATCGATTTCTCGCTCTTTCACGGTCAACAACTTAGCTGACTAGTCAACTTAACAGCACTCTAGGAATTCTTTTCGCTACTTTTAGCACTTTAAAAAGTTCCTAAATGAAAAATAAACTTTATGATTCATGAAATCTATACGACACCAAAACTTTGGTGCGACCAAAACATTTATGTCTATGACGACTTAGCACAGCACTCACGTCAAGTACGAAAATTAACATAAACCGTTTTAGTTGCCACTAGTAAAAGTGTTGCTCATAAAAAAGCGCCGCGAATTGGATCAACTGCTCCCCCGACATTTTGGAGTAACGCTTAACTGCATTCCGATGCAGTATACTATGTGATTAGGTGGGACCCGTGTGTGCTCCTTGCTAGCATTTACCTGCGCGCCAACTGTTTTATTTTTGCTATCCGTTTTTAGGTCAGCACCGAAACATAATTTTCCAGTCGCCTACAGCATGACTTTTCAACCTAGTCACCGGCACCAGCTTTGCGCACATACATAGCATTTGTGGCACGTTTACATTGCCGCTACCAATGCGATAAGCCATCGCCATCTGCAACATGTGCACTAACCCAGCAACACATCATTCGAAGCTTGCAATGGTGGCCGCAGCACTGCGATTTTCACACGCCGTAGCTGATGCTCAGGGTGCAGCAGGCGGAACATGCCAGCATTGGCAACATTTAAAATTATTACGATTGCTTTAATTTCCGGCAGCAAAAAGTAGCCAGTTAGTACACACACAGCTCAGTAACGCCGTGCTGAGCACGTGAGGGGTTAGACGTTAAGGTAGCTGAGAAAATTTTGCACGTGCCTGCGGCAGCAAAGCAAAACTAATTGCGAACAAAATGGTATCTTTTATGCGGAATTAATTTTCCACAATTCAAATGCGAAAGCAGAGATTTCTAGTGAGATACTCCTAGCTGGCCGAGATTGGAATTTGAGTTATTACATTTCTGTGTGAAATTAATGCTAACTCGAATGGCTGGCAAGAATATGACTGTAAAAATTAAACAAAAATGTATGGACATAGGTGTAATTTCTCTCATACATATTGTTTATTTTTATGAATAATGCTGCAGAGTGGAGATTTCATCAGCACGAGGAAAACCTTAATGAAGTTTAAGAGCGCATATAAAACTTTGCATCGCTTGCAATATACTAGCACATCCCATACAATCCTCTAGTCATAACAAAATGTAGAAAGCTTATTATCTCTGAGTTACTACCTTCCGAACACCTCATTAAGAAAATACATCTTTTTTGTAGACGCGAAAATTGGTAATGAACATGGCGCGCGGGTCTCAGCGTTTAGAAAACTCTTGATCAGGAAGCAGTGAATGAGTCATACAGCGCAACGTATTAAATGAACAGCGAGCATAACACAACGAAAGGAGCGATCTGCTTCGAGACAGAAAAATAAAGACGGAAAAATAAAGAGAGATTAAAAGAAAAAAACAACAAATTTCACTGATAGCCTCTAAAAACTTTGATGGTTTCGTCGGAAAATCACGTCGAATATACTTAGATCACTTAGATCTGCCAAAATCATGGCAGTGTTTGGCAGAACGCTTCCCTCGTACCACATGTGGCATCTATTGCCGCATTAAGTATGCAATTTCACGTCATTTTATTGTGTCTGCTCATCTGCATCGGTGAGCTCGCCTTCCCAAAGTCCACGCCACGTCGCACAACTTTTTTATGACTACGCAATTTTTTGGGGCAAATATGAAATTTATGAGCGCACGATGACAACGACTTGACATCGCTAAAAAGCAGCCACTTTGAATGCAACTGTCATAAAAATTCACACCATCCATTAGAGAACGCTCAACATGTGCCACTGCAACAGTTACGCAAAGCCACCCGATTTGTTGAGAAGGCGATGACGACGCTGCCACAGACGCCAGCAGGAGCTGTCGCATATTCAATTGCAACACATTCGTTTCGTGCGTCATAACTGTCAACAAAATACGACAGAGAAAATAAAAAGCAGACGCAGCGTGAGGCGTCACACGCGCAAAAAACGAGCGCGCGCTGCTGCACGTTGAGTGAGGAGGCTGGGCAACTGGCGAGCACAGGATTTGTGCCAGCACGCGTTGGTAATTTGTTGCTGCCACATTTGGCTGCAATTTGGCGCTTTAAAGCGCTTTAATGTGTTGCAGCAAAGCTCAGTGTTTCCGCACAGTAGCAGCGACAGCTCAAGCGTGTGTGACAAGGACAAGTGCAGCCACTTAAGAGACGCCACGGAATGTCGTTATAAAAGCGAGTTCATTGGCAGTGGCAGCTCCAAAAAAGTAGCACTTTGGCGAATTTATGGGTGGCCCTGCAGATATGGAATAATCTTGTGAACATAAAACTTTTTATGAATAGTGACACCTAAGAGCGTGTGGTTAAGTTAAGTGCGCTTAACTTAGATAAAGACATAAAGATGTGAATAAGGATACAGAGACTTTTGTATGAGGGCTATCTGAGGGAGACATTTGCTAAGGGGTTTTTGCTCCACTTTGAAATAAGGAGGAAAGCGTGAGCATAAATCTCAACAAATTACTATGAGAAAACACTTTAATTAACTTTGGGAATAAGACAACAAAATCTCGATACTTGGTAGAAAAGGATAAGGAAAAAGCTGAGACCATTCGATCTATCAATATACTTATATTTACATGCATACATTTTTCTTTTTTTTTCAGATAAAGCTGAAACCCGCTGGACTGGAAATAGTGCTAAACAAACTACAGGAAACTACAAAGAGGCTACAGCTACTTACGTTTAAAATAACAAAAATAAAAAGAGAAAGAATATAATAAGAAAGAAAAATGTACAAAGGATCGGCAAACCAGCCAGCCGTGATAGCACCAAATAAAAATGGTGAAACGTAAGTAAGGACTACAGAGGAGCTACGAGCCGAGCATAGCACTGCTGCTGTTACAACGCAAATACGACAGGAGGCAGTGTGACACCAAGCGTAAGTTTGCACCAAAGAGTGTGGGGCGAGAGAAAGAGGTAGATGGAAAAACGTATTACAGTTTTCACGAAGTTTACAGAGTGAATAGAGTGGGCAGAGGAGTAAGAAACAAGTGGTGGTAGTACCTCATCGTTGCGCTTGGATGACGGCTTGCCACCTTTGCCCATCAAGCTCGCCACCATTAAGCAGCCGTCGCCTGCATTTGTGCCGCCGTTGATGCCACCGCTGCCACCACCCGACGGCACTTGCGGTTGTGGTTGCTGACGCTGCGTTGCTGCTGATTTATCTAATTTTTCAGTAGAGCTGCCCAACGAGCCCAGTGACAGCAGACTCTTCTGTTTAACCAATTGCTTCAGTGGATGGCAACCTCCACCGGACGTTGACTTTGTGGTCGTTGCCGTTGACTGATGATGATTGGGATCCATGGAGAGCGGTGAACATGCCGACAACGATACACCAGCCGAGGCCGTGGCGGAAATGGATGCCAAAGCCGAATATGAACCCGAGATGGAGGAGCACGTGGGCGAAAAAGAGTTATCGTTAGTATGATTGTGACTGTGGTTGATGTTACTGCTGTTGTTGTAGGAGGAGGCCGACGATGAGTTGATGTGCGTCAGTGTGGTATTCGCCGTCGAGTTGGACGAATTTGACGATATCTGCGATGAGAGCGAAGACAGATGTGGTGGCGGTGGATAGCGCGGCGGCGTCTTTACTATCTCAATGAAGCTGTCCGGCACATCGACGGGCAGCTCGCGGTGCTTACCCGCTGGTGGTTGCAGTAGGCTAGCGGCCACCTGCTTACACATCGCCAGTGGCAGCAACTCATACTCAGGCGGCGCACCGCCCAAGCCCTCAATCAACGGCGGTGCATCGTTGGCGCTGGGTGACGAGCCGGCCGAGCTGTTCAATGAGCTGCCAATGCCCCCCCGATCCGGACGCTGAGCCCGTGCCAGAGCTATCTGCGCTGACGACACCGCCGACGCCAACACAACGCTTTGATGGCGTTGATGAGTTGGATGAATTACTCGTGTTGTTGTAGTGATTATGGTTTATGTTGTTGCTGTTGTTGTTGAGACTGTTAATGTTGTTGTTTTTGTTATGTAAATGACAGTAGGCAATGGAGTCGAATGAACTCTTGCTGATCGACTCTTCATAAGAAGACGAATAGGATGAGGAACCGCCGCGCTGAAGCAGCCCACTACCATCGATGGCCATCAACTCGAACTCCTCGGCGGTGCCGGGCGGAGTAGCGCTGCCATTCGGATTGCTGCTGGTCACTGGAAATTTACTGCTGTGCGGCGGATAGGCCTTCTTGTGGCCATTATTGGGTGGCTGTTGTTGTTGCTGCTGTGTATTGTTGGTGGTTTTGCTTTGTGTTGGTGGCTGAATTGAATACTGTTGTAGTTGTTCAAAATTCAATTGTTTTTGTTGTTGTGCGTGGTGGTAGTGTTGTGGTTGTTCCGTTTCAGTGGCCAAATAATTTTCGTAATTTTCAATTTGATCCAATTTCAGTTGGTGTTGTTGGTTGTACAAATTTTGTTGTTGCAACAGTGTATTCGTATCGTTGAGTAGCGCAATTTTTTTGATTGTCATTGTGGATTTCGTGGATAATGTTGGTGAAGTATTGATTGACGTCG